>NC_085136.1:217936286-217985313 GCF_035046485.1 Aedes albopictus | reverse complement strand
ACAGAATCTTGAAGAGATCGCTGAAAAAATCTCTGGAGGAATCTCTGAAAAAAAAAATCCAGGGAGGAATCCCCAAAAGAATCATATGAGAAGTCAACGTAAGAATCCCGTGAGAAATCTTCGAAGGGATCCCTGAAAGTATCCAGTACCCGGCTAGAAAATTGAAACAAAATGATAACATAATTATAACAAATTCCTCCTCCACCTCTTCTTGGCGTAACGTCCTTACTGGGACAAAGCCGTGTTCTATGAGCACTTCTACAGTTATTAACTGAGAGCTTCCTCTGCCAATGACCATTTTGCATGTGTATATCGTGTGGCAGGCACGAAGATACTCTATGCCCAAGGAAGTCAAGGAAATTTCCTTTACGAAAAGATCCTGGACCGACCGGGAATGGAACCCGTCACCCTCAGCATGGTCATGCTGAATACCCGTGCGTTTACCGCCTCGGCTATATGGGCCCTGACTAGACTATAAGTCAGGGCCCATATATTCAAAAGTCATTTGAAAACACCAAGGATGTTGAACATGATTATATCACAACGAGTTATAAATATCATAATTTGTTATAATTATGTTATATTTTTGTATATAAATATGATGTTTACAAACTCATTGTAATACAATTAAGTTTTGATTTGTCGACACTTATAAAACAATGTTACAAAATTATATCAAATTTTGATAGAAACTAGTAATCATAAAGCTAAAATTCATATCAACCTATCATAATAGGTTATTATCCTGATTAGATAATTCTCTTTCGTAACAATTTTAGTTATTTTAACATCATCCTGCAAACTAGAACTCTTCATAATAAGTTATAGAAAGATATTATAACACCATTACACAATATGATATAAACCTGATATAATTTTCTAGCCGGGTAGGAATTCCAAAATAAATCTAGTACGAAATCTCCAATTGAAACCCTGTAATAAAACCTGGGAGGAAGGAAAACCTGGAGAAAATCCAGGATAAATCCTCGAGAAATCCCTGTTGTAATCCTGGGAATAATCCCAAGAACCCAGCAGGAATCCCGACAGATCAATAAAGGAAATCCATGAGGAAATTAATGAATGAATCTCATAAATAATTCTAGAAGAATTCCTTGAATGAATTCCGGAAAGTATCTCTGGAAAAAATCTTCAATGAATCGCGGAAGGAATCTCTAAAGGAAACTTGGGAGAAATCAATGCAGATATCCTGGGATGAAACAATGAAGGGATCCCGGGAGGAATTCCTGGCAGGATCAAAAGAATCTCGGTAAGAATTACCAACGGAATCCGAAGAAAAAAAAACCTGGAAAAATCCTTGACAACATCCAGGACGTATCCCTGAAGTGATTGTAGGAGAAATCCCCGAAAACTGACCAATGGAGAAATTCCGGCAAGAAATTCCGAAAGGAATCCCAGGTGAAATCGTTGCAGGAATCCTGGCAAAAATGCAGAAAGAAATGCCGGCAGAAATCCATGAAGAAATTCGGGAGGTATCTTTGGAGGAATCCCCGATGGAAAACTTGGAGATTTTTTTTGAGAAATCCATACTGGGAATACTGGGAGAAATTCCAGCAGAAATCGTGGAACTCACAGAATTCTCTGGATAAATTGCAAGATTAAACCTGGTAGATATACTAGGAGAAATCTATGGTGAATTATCGGGAGGCATTTCTCAAAATTTTCATGGATAACTCCCTGTGGAAGGCCTGATATCCTAAACATACACAGAAAGAAATTCTGAAAACCACACGTGGCGTAAATATTGAAACGTTTAAATTTCCATTTAATTTCATTCGATTTTACATAAAATAATTTCTTGTAAGAAAAATTGTAAGCAAGCCTCATACTGCAGACAACCTGTAATTTTACAATCCGATGAATTGTGTTAAAAGCGATGGAGGGCATTTTATTACAGCGAACTCAATGTAACAATTTTTAACTGTGAAGATTACTACACAGCTATTCTTCCAACATTTTTCATGAAATTTCTGAAAAAAAGATCCCTAAAAATCATTCATTCAATTCATTCAGAAATTTTACAACAAATTGTTCGAGAAGTTACAGCACAGACTTCTTAAAAAAATGATCTAGGAATTGCTCTAGGAAATGCTCCAGATATTTCTCAAGGAAATGCTTCAGAGATTGACATATGACATCTTCAGATATTCCAACTTTATTTTTTTATGAATTTCGTTAAGAAAAAACAATCAGACAAGAACATTAATACAATTTGCATTACCAAACAATGCAATCAGTTGTATCAAATAAATTTAACCTTCCAATTCAATAGATGATTTGTAATTAACGATTAATTCGAAACAACCACGAATTGAACATAACAAATCTAAATAGCTATACCAAAGTACGTCTACTCTCGAGTCATAAATTTACAAAATGAGGACAACATCAACAGAAAACCCCATAAACGACTGCCAAATTTGACGACGACGAGAAAGCACTCCCCGCACATAAGCATTTCTCTTTGGCGGGTTGCCCTCGCACTCATAAATACACTAACTATTCACCAGGGACAGCTAGAGAGTTGTGTCATCTATCGCATCGCCGGGGCGCGCACCCATCATCAACCAACATCATCCCACATGCTCTTTGGTTGGCTCTTCTACGCTGGGTCTATACCCGACTAGAAAAATATATCAAGTTTATAACATATTGTGTTATGATGTTACAAAAAATTTCTATAACTTAATATGTTATAAACTAGATGCAGGATGATGTTAAAATAACTAAAATTGTAACAAAAAGTACACCGGCCTAATCAAAATAATAACCTATTTTGTTATAATAAAAACAAAATTATAACACAATATGATATAAATGTTAGCTTCAAGAAAACTAGTTTCTTTCATATTTTGATACAATTGTGTAAAATGATGTTCTAAATGTCAAAGAATCAAAACTAAATTATTTCACAATGAGTTATTAAACAACATTTATAACATAATATGATACAATTGAGTTATAATATTTTTAGACACCAAAAATGTTAAACATAATTATATCATGATGAGTTACAAATATCATGGTTTGTTATAATTATGTTATATTTTTGTTAGAATCATCTGATCGGGTATGGTTCCATCATAGATGGGCTTTCCCCAACTGACTGGCCTCATTTCACAGCGGACGGCATGGTACCGTATCGTATCGCACCGTACATACCATGCATGATTCAGACTCGGAAGAGTGTGTCCCCATGATACCTAGAGCGCGAAAGTATAACGGCAAGGGCCTGTGATGCCCTGCAGGAAGCAAGTTCTACTTTGTCGGTGATTTGACTCCCACCCGAACATAACGAACCCCACACGCCAAGACAACGCGCGCGTGTAACTCGACAGCACAGACAACACTTTGGAGTACCACCGCAGCGGTGGAGTCCGGGAAACGTCTACAGGACCATGTTCCCCGTCTGTGTGACAAACATGAATCATAAATTCCTAGTGGTTGCTGCCAGGCGCGGTTGTTTGGTAGGTATCAAACGAGACCAAAAGAGTCGTTCTACAATTACTGGAGTTGAAAGTCTATGCTGTCCTTCGGGTAGTTGATTCGGACGACCGATTACGAGTAGGAGTAATCGGACAAATGTTTTGGTCAAAACATGGGTGATAGTTGAAGCACTGTAACGCATCCTATTCGAGATGAGGCATATATATGTTGATTGGAAGGTCGAAGCAGTACAACGTACGACGAGCATCTGAATGGCTTTAACTACAGGAGCAGAAGTTGAAGGCAGTGCCAACAATGACTACCCGACTAGAAAATTATATCAAGATTATATCATATTATTTTATGGTGTTATAATATTTTGCAATAACTTATTTTGTTAAAAACAAGATGCAGAATGATGTTAAAATAAGTAAAATTGTAACAAAAATAACTCTGATCTAATCAAGATAATAACCTATTTTGTTATAATCATATCAAAATAATAACAACATTTGATATACATTTAGGCTTCAGGATTACTAGTTTCTATCATAATCTGATACAAATTTGTAACATAATTGTCAAAATATCTCTCCTCTCTCTCTTCTTGGCGTAACGTCCTCATTGGGACAAAGCCTGCATCTCAACTTAGTGTTCTATGAGCACAGTTATTAACTGAGAGCTTCCTCTGCCAATGACCATTTTGCATGCGTATATCGTGTGGCAGGCACGAAGATACTCTATGCCCAAGGAAGTCAAGGAAATTTCCTTTACGAAAAGATCCTGGACCGACCGGGAATCGAACACGTCACCCTCAGTATGATCATGCTGAATACCCGTGCGTTTACCGTCTCGGCTATATGGGCTATATTGTCAAAATATCGAAAAATCAAAACTAAATTATATTACAATACGTTATTAAACAACATTTAAAACATAATATTATATAATTGAGTTATAGTACTAAAAACAACAAGGATGTTGAAAATAATCAAATCACAATGAGTTATAAATATCATGGTTTGTTTTAATTTTGTTATATTTTTGTTAGAGTTTTTTAGTCTGTACAACGAACGAAGGATACAAAGCAGCATCGGTGTCAAAAAAGGTGGAACAAGTACTACGACGAACACCTCAATGTTTCATCGATTGCATGAATACAGTTGGTCAATACAGCACTATCATTGACTACTACGGTACTGTTGACGATGTCATTCAACCAGCTTCCAAATTCAAATAAATTTAGGAAAAAACAGTCCACAATTCTTGGATGACCTAAATAGTTTCTTAATTCTAATTGTTTACAATCAGAAGAACAATAACAAAGCAATACATTTTTAAACGAATTTCGACCACAACAAGTTCCATACGACTCCTCCGTGCGTCGTCCTAAATTCCTGTATCGGGGCTAATCCCCAAACTACTTCCTCGTATAACATCGTTCATCGTCCGTCCGGCCGTCGTTCACGGAAACGTATCAAAGGCGCGCACTGCAAAATGGGATCATCAACTGGCCTGATGTGTTCCACTTTACAACGAACGCAGTGCAGTGCAGTGACTACGTCAACGACGACGACGATGACGATGGACCTATATGACAGCCTATGGATATATGTACCTAGACTAGACCACCCAGTCCAACCACGTGGAACTCTGATGAACACTGAACGCCCGGCGACGAAACCAAACGCTCTGTGTAACGAAATTCTTGATTTTCATTTAGGCTAAACCGTGAGGAAGCCGTGCCTCTATCTCCCTTGGTTCCGTTCTTCGTGTTTCACCATCATATCGCATCGTAGCATAGATATCTACGATTGCTGCTCCGTACACAGTAAACAAATGCACTTTATTTGAGTCATTCAAATGTTAAGAATATGACATACAATTCAGTGTTTTCATACATGAATGTTACTTTACCGTGTTTTAAACGATAAAAAAGATATTTTGGATGGGATTCGAACATCGGAACGAGAGACTATGACATGCGCCTGATCAATCGAGGCCATTTCGTCCAGCTGAAATGAGAGCGACTAATTTGTGTCATGTTCTATGCATTTCAATAGCAGTTGACTTCATGCAATTGCAGGTTATTTTTTACTGTGTTCACATTCACAAAGCGTGAATGTGCGCGGGCAACTCTCACTCTTACTTTTGATTGCGGCGGCTTGGCTACAGCAGCGCATACAACTATTTGGTATGTGCAGCACCAAAAGGAGGTTGCCCTCCTAGCAGCTGAAACTATATCGCCACGCCAGTGCGTGACTATCTGTGGGTGGACAAAAGGGTACGGAACGGACGGAGTGTAAAAACGTGTTGCTGCTACCTTACCTACTGACTGCAGTAACTTCTGACGCTGGCTGTAAGGGAAATGCGCGCCTCCCATTCGAGGCCAACGATTCATGTCCGCGTTTCTGTCTGATCTACTACTATCTCGCTCTGGGATTAGAATATGGAATCAGGACAAAAACAGATCACAGGTGTATCACAGAATCCATCAATTTAATAGTGCAAAGGACTGTCTCCTATATCAAGTTTAATGATCACGAGGTGGCAGCACAACGCGTAGTTACTGCTCCGTGATTGACCAAAACAATCAAAATTGCATACAGAACCCAATGAATGGAGCTTGGGACTAGCTTATAATTCTCACTGTGCACTGAGTATTCCCAACCAGAGTGTGAAAATTCGAAGATTCAAAATGAAAATTGATATTATCATTTTTTCATTGTCAGCTGAGTGTCTCTCTTTTTTCATTCAATTCCCTGTTATGAATATTTTCTTGCACGTCGTAAAATAATCAATTTCTTAAAAATAACACAAAATTCGACTTAATGAATAAATGGAACAGATGGTTAGTATTCCAATTAATTACTATATCTATGTTTTGTGAGGATTGGAAGTTTAATTGGGAGTTATGGTCTAGTTTTGTTTCCCAGTGAAAATTGTCAGTGACAGAAAAAACGTATTCATTCCTTCACCAAAATAATTTTTATTTTGATCCCCCTAAATTTTCAAAATTCACGTGGATTTCACTCATTGAAACTGAAAATTTTAAACTTTTCTCCCAACTTTAGAGTAAAGTCAATAACGGCGCTAGCCACGTCCTTGCATGCATCGAATAGGGACAAAAGTTTTAGTACGGGGGCCGGATCACAATGTCCGACGCCATACTGTCCCGGTCGTTAAGTCGCGTTTTGTTGTGAAATAACGTCCAAAAGTTTGGATGTGTCTTAATATCCTATGTGCCTTTTTCCTTGGACTTCGTGGTATAAAGCATTGTCCACTTAGAATCCGGACGCAGGGCATATTTTCTAGGGACGCTCTCAATGATCACAATCTTCATTCTTTTACAGCAGTCTTATCTTACACTAGTCCTCTTTTAACGGTGAAAATTTCATCGATTTTATTGCAACGAGTGAAAAGTTATTTTAGATTGAAGACAAGAGAAGGAAAAAAATTTTGCACAAACACGTTGAAAATTTAACGTGGTCAAGGTACGGCAGTCGCAAAAAATGTTAATATCTCCAAAACCATTAAGTGTTTTGTGCCCAGATGTTGTCAATCATGGCATAAAGAAGTGTCCCCAGAAGATTAAACTTGGGTTCATTGATTAATCTGCTTGGAATTTGAAGATTTGGCAGGAAGCACGAACTCTGGGCATCGTTTTTTTTTAAACAAGATGATGAGAACAAATTTATACAAGGATGACAGCCTCAATAACCGCGTGCTGCTTTTCATAAACACACACAAGTGATCTATAGAGGTTTTACCTATTTTGATGATCTGTCACGGCAGCCGGAGCCGTTCAGTGGATTCGTCATGGATGGGTAGCATTTATCAACGAAAAAACACTAAAATTTCGCGTTCACTCTATTCACCAAATTGCCTCTCGAAATATAAGAAAAACTTTTTGAATTTTTTCTTCGGAATCCTAATCAGACTAATCAAGGCACTCAGGAAATTGCATAGACGACCTGATTGTTGGACAAACAAGCCGAAGGGGTTGATTCTAAAATTTACCACCTTTGTGCAGATTTTTAAGGAAGTTATCACGGAAAAAGTGAAAAAATGTATTTGAAATAAAAATAAATAATTTCAATGTAATTTTTCCATGAAACTACAATAAATAATCTTTGTTTTGAGGGCTTTACCTTTTATGTTTGTTATTCCATCCCTGAGATATACGTGATTTTGTCCGTCCGGATTCTAAGTGGACAATCCCTTATCTGCATGTTTGGGCATTAGGCCCCGGAAAAATGCGCCATAAAATCCATAAAGTACTTGTTTAGACTATTCTCGTGAACCCGTAACGTGGGTAGATCACCTTAGAACGGTGCGTAACGGCGTAATATCTAGCACACTAAGTTTCAATCATGCTCCTTATAACAAGCCCACCCTACTAACACAAATTACTTTCTTTAACGTCTATGAAGATAGTATGAGTGCCCTGTATCTCTACAAGTAGGCGCTAAACTAACATTTCTACCCTTTCCTAGCGATTGTAAGGACGTCGCCAGATATAGCGATGCTTGTTCTGACCAACTCTAACACGTAGAAAAAGACGTTAATCCCAATCGTCAGTTTAAGTGACACAACGCTACCTTTGGCTCTTCTTTCGGACAGTGACTGAGCTTCTGGTTTCCAGACAGCCTAGGATGTGGCGGGGATTCCATGCAGATAATTATTATTATTATTTATTTATTTCGTTATTATAATTTCAACGGATCTCAATCTGATCTAATTGAAATGTTCCTTAATTCTAATGATTACATACATACATATTTCAGCTTATTTTATGCAGGAACATTGAGAAAACCTGCAACAGACTTAAATTACACGCACACGTCAATACCATTAATGAGTTTACAATAACAAGTTCACAGAAATAATGCAGTTTAAATGCGAATACTACATAACAAAATCATTTCTATTACAATGAGTTCGATTACTAACACAACTATGGCTACCAAAAACGATCGTGAAACTCTCTGAAACAAATCCCTGAGGGCCAAGTTGAAGGAAGCAACGCAACGGATTTTAAACGGACTTCTATGCCTACTTTAAAGGATATATACGACATTGTCGACGGATCTTTCCAAGCTGGAATGAGCTTTTTAACAACTGTTGATACATTTGGGCCTAAACAATCAGCAATCATTTTCATTATTTCCGAATCGGTGACACTATTCCTTATTTTGGTGAAATACAACCAAAAGTAATCCGTGCTATCCGTAATTGCGTTTGAACAATCCACTTGTTTGGTTCCACAAAGCAGCTTTTGTGATGAAATAGGTGATGAGTGTGCGATCGGGCGGCAACTAACAGAAGAACGTGCGTGTGAATCGACTCCAGATCGGGTGATTGTAGAATCGGCGAGTGTCTCCTGAATAAAAGCAATTTGCTTTTTTAGCTCCGCGATCTCTGCTCCATGATCGACCCCGACAGTTACTGCGGAAATATTCTCGGTGTTGGATACATCAGCACTCTTAGGCGTTTGTGACAACCGTTGATGACGAATTTCGCGAATCTCCTTCATGCACTGGCCACAGATCCACCACAAATCAGATTTTTTTCGGTATCGTATTAGTTCTTCGTGAGTAAAATTGACACATTCAATGTGGAACGATCTACCACAGAACCCTTCACAAGAGACGCATTCAGCACCCGTAGCAAAACACGACGCGCATTGTTCACAGATTGATCGTTTGTTTCCACTTGCAGGCTCAGCCATCTCGTTTAGCAGCAACAGTAGAAATATACGATGATGCGTTTTCACAAAAATGAACTTGTTGGCTTCTAGAGTGCGTTTTAAGCATATGTATTGTATGCTAATCAAAGACGTTGTACTTGGATTAACATTTATCACAATCAAAACGATTAACAACTTGCATAACATATAGTAAATCGTAATTGTGCACAGATCAAAAACTAAACGTTCTACGAGCAACACAAGCGGCAATGTTGATAATGTCTAGGATGTGTTCTAGGACCGTGTTCTCTGTTGGATTCTCAACTCAAACGTCAACGGAATACGAATCGGATGGCGACGATGGACTGACAATCGTGCTATTATACTCCTTGACTACAAAAAGGGTAACTCCTACCCTTAAGTGAGTTAACAATACGTCTGCCTCCGTCACGTTAAATCCTTGGCATACCTTCAACTATTAATCAATTGTAATGGATGCTGGACTCGAATGTAACATTCCCTACTTACCCTGATTGCGCTGTAGACAAAAACCCCTTGGAGGAACGTCTTTGACCCAATAGAAAAGAAACATCAAACAATAACAACGTAGTTGAAGCGAACGCGGATGCGTTCCGAAGAAGTTGGATGATGCAGCTATCACCAGTTACACCGCTTCGAGAACGACTAGTACCATGATACGGAACGAGCCACAAAGAAGCCTAAGTTTCCTGAGTACGTAAACGCGAATTCTCACATCGACCTTGAACACCAGTACAGCTCAAAAGTAGAGCTTGGTCAAGAGGAGGCGAAAGGTGAACAAGCTCTACGAATTTTTCAGCGACAAACACAATGTGCACCTGAAGATTGAACAACTGGTGATGAGCATCAAGTCTGCCGTTTCAGTTGTGAAGCGCGAGCGGAAGGCGCTCAAGTTGTGAGCGGAAACTCCCGAAAAGTCTCTGGTGGAAGCCATACAACGAGAAACGGCTGATAATCAGGAGACGCCAAAGAGCGCCCGAAACAAACAGAGACACGCCAGGAGTAGAAGAAGTGCCAAAGAAACATCATAGCGATCAGGAGCGCGCCAACAATTGGAGTGCCAGCAAGCCAAGAAAAAGTAACGAAAAAGGAATAAAAAATAGAAGAATTGAAGGAGTTGGGCGAAAACGTGGTGAAGACCACACTCACCCAAAAAGGAAGGAAAAAATGTAGAGATTAAGAGCTCAAAGAACATTGCAAATTTCGATTTCGAAATCTTTTGGCAGCAAGGCCTCCGTGAGAAGTATTTTACAGAAGGCCGTGCAGCACAACCTGCAAGTACCGGTGACAAATCGGATAACGGAATCATTTGAAGGCACGCAGACGGCAGCAATCCGAATGATGCGGTCAACAAGCTGGCGCGAACAGGCAAAATCAAAGTAGGATGATCGATGTGCTCGTTGCGACTGACTCTCTGAGTCACGAACAAGGTCACGAAGCAAATAGAAATGTGTATCGGACGCAAGAGTTCAGACGAATTGTGATGTTGCGATCATTGCAAAACCGTATCGGGTTTGTTTCCTCAGGAATCGGCAATTGAGTAGCGGATGTAGTAGCAATGCCAGCAACACAAGTTATATATGGGCAGATGCCACATTCAGGAAGTGGTGGAGAACTCATACGAAGTCATGATCGCCAATGTTACCGATGTCTTCGTATGTAGTTGCAATGCTTGCTACAGACGAGCAATACAACCGGATGCTGTACTTATCGACACGCTGGTAGTACGTAGGTCAGTAGCCTGCAAACCAACGCAGTCTACTTGTAGAAACAGTCAATACATTCCACAAAGATGGTCGTGAATTTATCATCGACATTGCATTCAGTAGTCTATCGTTGATAAAAGACATGGACTGGAGGATGAATGAGGAGTATTTCCGCAGCAACCATTAGGCAATTTTATACATAAAGGATATGTCAAACAGTTCCCGTGGCAGATTCAAGGAACCGTTCCTAGACGTCCAACGTACTGGTGGAATGCGACGCTCAGTACCGTTCGTGCTATTTGCCCCATAGATAGAATACGAGTTCACTAGTTCAGACTGCCTTTAAACGAGGTATCAAGCTGATCAAGGCGAACTGTTACAAGGAGGTATGATAGGAAGCTGGCACTAATGCCAGGGAAAAAGTCTACCACGCTGTAATGTTAAAGTAGAAAAGTCCAATGATGCCAGTAAAAATGTACCCAGATAAACTGAACGATATTGTTGAGGGTCTCGAGATGCGATACAACGACGTGCTCCCCTACGCCGTATAACGAGGGCGATGTAGAGTTATCCGCAAATAATTCGACTGGTCTCAAATGACGAGCCCGTTACCGTGACAAAAGCATTGAAGGCGAAAAAAGCTCGCAGTCCAGATAGAATTCCTAGCATGGCGTTTAAGGCAGCGGTCCTGGACTATCCCGATATGTTCAGAACAGTTTTGCAGAAATGCCTGGGGGAAGATACCGGATACACGAAAGGTAAAAAAACTGGTGCTACTGCCAAACCCAGATAAGCAGCCGGGAGATACAGTACCGTATGGAGCCGATCAGCATGTTGGATACACGATTGGCAACTTCTGGACAGGAGCATCCTTAACGGCTTTCACAAAGGAAAATTGACGGTGGATGCGATTCTGACAGTTCTTGAGAAGGCTAGAAGGCGTCCTAGCAGAAGTTTAGAGGAGATCGGTACTATGGCAACAACAGACGCTGGAAACATGTTTATCGGCGCCGGCTGGAATGTTATCACCGTTGTGCTGATTTTAAGGAGCTACTTCCAGAATAAGGTTCTTGTGTATGAGACAAACGCAAAACAGAAGGCGAATAGAGTGACGACAGGTGTTCACAGTGGCCATTACTTGGCTCAAGACTCGCTTTTTTTTTAATAGAATGAGGAAATCTGCTGATCAGATACTCAAGAGGTGGGTCCGCGGATTATGTGGGGGTTATTCTCTCTTTTCTTTACCTGCGCAGTACGCCCTTTGACTTCGAGAAAGGGGGACCGTTCATGAGTACTATCTCTTGATAAGCGTTCCACCAGCTATCGCCTTGAGTTGTGCTCTCTCCCCTGGAAGATTGGGTCCTGGCTAGTGCTATAGACTATTCGTTGGACTCAATCTCTCGGATAGGGAAGAGGACCAACTCAACTTGCTGATGAATGGCCCGCCATTTTCTCTGTACCTTAAGTACGATTCGGGAGACCGTTGAAGTGACGGAATCCCACTTGTCCGTCCCCGTACACATCCTTTCAGTAATATTGTCCGGAGTAATATCTCTACCGCATATCTCCTGCATACTCGACCTTCACTCCACGAAGCGTAGGCGTTCAAGGAGCACATGTTCCGCAGTCTCGTCGCAGCGTGTGCATTCCGGACATGCGGGGCAGTAGCAAACACCAGCTTTGCAGGGTTGTTGTCCGGCATTCTTGCAACATGCCCTGCTCACCGTATCCTTCCGGCTTTGGCCACCTTCTGGATGCTGGGTTCGCCGTAAAGTGCGGCGAGTTCGTGGTTCACCCTTCTCCGTCACACACCGTTTTCCTGCCACCGCCGAAGATCGTCCTTAGCACGCGTCGCTCGAAAACTCCCAGTGCTTGCAGGTCCTCCTCGAGCATGGTCCATGTCTATTGTCCGTAGAGGACCACCGGTCTTATTAGAGTTTTGTACATGGTGCATTTGGTGCGTGGGTGAATCTTTTTCGACCGCAGTTTCTTCTGGAGCCCGTAGTAGGCCCGACTTCCGCTGATGATGCGCCTTCGAATTTCCCGACTCACGTTGTTGTCAGCCGTTAGCAAGAATCCGAGGTAGACGAATTCTACCACCACCTCGAAAGTATCCCCGTCTATCGTAACATTATTACCCAGACGGATCCGGTCGTGTTCGGTTCCGTCTACCAGCATTTATTTTGTTCTTGAGGCATTCACCACCAGTCCGACCTTTGCTGCTTCGCGTTTGGCGGGTGTACAGCTCTGCCACCGTTACAAATGTTCTGGCGATAATGTCCATGTCGTCTGCAAAGCACACAAATTGCCCGGATTTTGTGAAAACCGCTCCCCGGCTATTGAGCCCGGCTCGTCGCATCACACCTTCCAGAGCGATGTTGAAGAGTAGGCATGAGAGTCCGTCACCTTGTCGCAGTCCACGGCGAGATTTGAAAGAACTGGATAGTTCACCCGAAACCCTTACGCAGTTTTGCACACCGTCCATCATCGTTGTTTCAATCAGTCTAATCAGCTTCCCAGGAAAGCCGTTTTGTCCATGATTCTCCATAGCTCGGCGCGGTCTATACTGTCGTATACCGCTTTGAAGTCGATGAACAGACTTCACTGACACCTGGTATTCACGGCATTTCTGCAGGATTTGCCGTACGGTGAAGGTCTGGTCCGTTGTCGACCGGCCGTCGATAAAGCTGGTTTGATAACTTTTCACGAACTCATGCGTTTTAGGTGACAGACGACGGAAGATAATCTGGGATAGCACTTTGTAGGCAGCATTCAAAATAATGATCGTCCTGAAGTTCTCACATTCCAAATGGTCGTCTTTCTTGTGAATGGGGCAGATTACCCCTTCCTTCCACTCCTCCGGTAGCTATTCGGTTTCCCAGATTCTGACTATCAGCCGATGCAGACAGCTGACCAACTTTACTGGGCCCATCTTGATGAGTTCAGCTACGATATCATCCTTACCAGCTGCTATGTTGGTTTTGAGCTGGTGAATGGCACCCTTAACTTCTCTCAGCGTGGAAGTTGGTTCATTTCCGTCCTCCGCTGCACTGGCGTCGTCGTTTTCTCCGTTGCCGTGGTCTCCCGTGCCTACGTTCTCCACGCCATTCAGGTGCTGATCCAAGTGTTGCTTCCACCTTTCGATCACCTCACGTTCGTCCGTCAAGAGGCCTCCGTCTTTATCCCTGCATATTTCGGCTCGCGACACGAAGCCGTTGCGGGATGCGTTAAGCTTCTGATAGAACTTCCGCGTTTCTTGGGAACGGCACAGCAGTTCGATTTCTTCGAACTCCGCTGCATTTTTCTCCTCCAAAACCGTTCTGCACTCTTCGCCGAATCATTCGTTCCGTCGATTCCGTTCCACGTACCCGATGGTGCTCTCGGCTGCGTCGTTGATGGCTTCTTTCACTGTACTCCAGCAATCCTCTAGAGGGGCCTCATCGAGCTCGTCCACGTCTGGCAACGTGGCCTCGAGATTCTGCTCGTATGCTGAGACGACATCCGGTTGTTTCAGTCACTCAAGGTTGTACCATGGCGGTTGCCGGTACCGTTCATTGTTGATGACGGAGAGTTTTGTGCTGTCCGTCAATCAGAACGTGGTCGATTTTAAATTACGTCTGCAGTGGTGATCTCCAGGTGTAACGATAAGGGAGGCTGTGTTGGAAAAAGGTGCTACGTATGGCCATATTTTTGGAGGCGGCGAAATCAATGAGTCGTAGGCCATTTTCGTTCGTCTGCTGGTGGGCGTTGAACTTACCAATCGTCGGTCTGAATTCCTCCTCCTGGCCTACTTGAGCGTTCAAATATCCTATGATGATCTTGACGTCGTGGCTTGGGCAGCGATCGTACACACGTAAAATGCGTCCTTGTCATCATCTGCCTTTGATCCTCAACCTGCACATTCTTTCGTCGATCGGCCACCAACCGATCACGCACCTCTGCATATCACCCATCACGATGAAAGCTGTTTCCAGCTCGCGTGTGTTGCCGCAGCTCTGGTAGATGGTATGATTACCTCTAAACGTTCGCATCGTGGTTCCTGTCCAACACACCTCCTGCAGCGCTACGATGCCGAACCCGCGGTCCTTCAGGATCGGCGAGTATGCGGGTGCTCCCAATGAAGTTGAGAGACCGACAGTTCCGCGTACCGAGTTTCCAATCGCAAGTCGCATCCGTTAGATGCTTTAGAAGCTTCCACCGAGAAGCGTTTTATGATGGGAAGCTTTAAAGCTTCCCAAGGCCCAGTTGGAAAACTTTCCATGGTTCAGTTGAAAAGCTTCTAAAGCTTCCGTTGAGAAGCTTTTCTAGCATCCGTTAGTAGCTTTCAAAACTTTCGCTGAGAAGCTTTTAATGTTTTCACTTAGCTGTTGCTTGGGTTTCTAAACTTCCATTGAGAAGCTTCCCAAGCTTATATTGAGAAGCTTTCCAGGCTTCCATTGAGAAGCTTTCCAAGTTTCCATTGCAAAGCTCTCCAAGCTCCCGCTGAAGAACTTTTCAAGCTTCCACTAAACTCCAATTGTGAGCTTCCCAAGACCCAGTTTTAAAGCTTTCCAAAGTTCCGTTGAGAAGCTTTTAAGGTTAAGTTTTTCAAATTTTCTTTCTTTGAGAAGCTGTTTAGCGTCAGTTGGTCGGCGTTAAGTCAGACCGGGCCATCTGTTTCTGTTTAATGATTTCGAAAAAATGTCCTGCAAGCACTTGAAATGTCAAATCTCTGGCATTATTTTCAGAAATACTATTATTCTTTTATGTAGTGACACATCGGTATCATAACAACGTCGAAAAGTTCGGGTTTAACTAATTCCTCAGCTTATCTTTACATGCCCGAAAAATCGCGTAGTCCGCTCTGACTGAGAAGCTTTCCAAGCATCCGTAAGATGCTTTCCAAGCTTCCGCTGAGAAGATTTTGGTGATGGAAAGCTTTGAAGCTTCCCAAGGCTCAGTTGGAAAGCTTTGCTTGGTTCCGTTAAGAAGCTTCAACGGAAGCTTTCCAAACTTTTTTCAAGAAGTTTTCCAAACTTTTTTTGGCAAATTTTCCTGGCGTGTTATGAGAACTCTTCCGAGCATAAACGCATCATCTCTGGGCCGTTGTGACGACAAAAATCTGCTGTCTCCTGAGATTAATAGGGAGATGACGAATTTCCTCTTGTCGTCTAATCTATAAAGGCGACCGATCCCTACACTCATCGTCGTCGCATCGTGGTAGGGCGTCTCGCATCGCAGTATGAATAACAAGTAGGACTTTAACCATTCGGTAGCTCATGCGTACGCACGCAGTACAGATTCCATCACGCCATCGGTAGAGAGACCAACGACGACGACTGCAAGGATGGTTTTGCCTGTTGACTTGCGTTGCAACTCTCTAGCAGCAGCGGGGGCTCATTCTCTAATACACCAAAACCAGCAGCACCAGTAGGAGGCAGCATACGACGTCCGTCGTTTCGTGTGTTCAAACCCACACGAACATACATACATACTGGGGGGGAACCAAAGTGAGAGTAATATGGCATGGCCCCCGCCGAAGCGAACTACAACATAAATCTGCGCTCAGCTGTGCAGCCCCACAGATAGTCCGTGATGTCGACGACTATGCTTGTGTCCAAACACATGCATTGGCAATCGGTTGGTCTGTCGATTGGTTGGTTGGTTGGTAGACACTTTCCCCCTGCGCGCTCGACTCCGACATGAACTCAATTTCAGTCAGTTTTTCACATGACTACACTTTTGCCTACTGCTTGCCTGCGATGATGATGGTTGGTTGCAGTTAGTTGGGTGGTTTGGTTGGGTTATGGCTTGTGTGTGCCGTCCGTGCCTGCGTACTCTCTTACCATGAGCATTTTCAGAGCAATCACACTAGGTGGCGGCCGTGGCTGTGCGGTGGTGGCAAAGAAGGCGTAAGGCGATTTGGAAATGCCTTCCCCCAATCTGAACACCGACCGACCGACCGGCCGCAAACAGCTGCAACGAAAGACCAAGTGGGTTTCCACTTATAATACCTATCGCGCCGGTACCATCTAAGAGAGCTGGCTTGCTGCTACGCTACTGCGGCCTGCTTTCGGACGGACAACATGTGAGCTAATAAACGAACGACGACATATCGACTAATGAACTACTGACTGGGGTAGAACCAGCGGAGCATGGACAAGACATGGGGAAGTGGGAGGCCGATTTCAAAGCGGGTCCAAAATTAGGTGACGACGATGTTCTGTTCTGAGACACCGCCGAGCTGACGTTTACAACATAACACCAGTCAGTAGTATGTTTGTACTGCCTAGAATGAATGTTTGAACATCTTTGTTTAGAGAGGAAATTGACGCAAAAGAGGGACAGCTTCTGAGAGTTGTGAATTAACTACGCAGATAAGAATCTTAAAGATGGAATAGGAGAGGCAGCAAAATGCAATGATTTATTTTATTTCATCACTTGTTAATTTACTTAAAAATTCACACTCGATTTAATCACGCTTTCAAAATAATCCGAAATCTACATTAGGGGTACTCACTAAAAAGATTAAATTGCTGCTTAAGCCATGATTTTCTGCTTATTTGAAATGTTTCATGATTTTGCGAATGAAATAATCAAAGATTGCCTTGGTGATCTCGACGTTTAATCAGTTTAATCAGTTTACGCTGTTTAGTGAATCCCCCTATTGTTATTATCATTAACTCTTTAATTATTATGGGGAAATTCAGCCCGGGGCTGATTCATCTTCGGGAATCTACATAGAACACTTAGCATAGAACATAAAAATACCACTCTGGTGAAAGTTACAAAGAGTTTCAGACCTATCAGTTTGACCTTTTTTCTTCTGAAATGCTTAGAACGCATTCCGTGATGTTCATCTGGTCAACGTGCCTCTTCATGTGAACCAACATGCCTACCAATCTGGTAAGTCCACTGTGACTCTTTTACACAAGGTTGTTTACGATACCGAGAAAGCATTCGCTCAAAAGCAATCTAGTTTGGGTTTTTTCTTAGATATCGAGGGTGCCTTTGACAATGTGCCTTTCGATGCCATATCGGAAGCCGCACGGAGTCATGGTATATCTCCAATGATTTTCAATGGGATTCATCAAATGCTCAAACACCGATATCACTTCTCGACATTGCGTCTAGCAGGGATTAGGAAATTGAGTGTTTGTGGATGCCCCCAAGGGGGAGTCTTATCGCCGCTTTTGTGGAATCTCGTAGCAGATACGCTATTGAGGCAACTCAATAATAGCGGTTTTCCTACTTATGGTTTTGCCGACGACTACCTAACATTGTTAGTTGGTATGTGCATCAGCACCCTTTTCGACCTGATGCAAAGCGCCCTTCAGGTAGTTGAGGGTTGGTGTCGCCAATATGGCCTTTCGGTTAATCCGAGTAAAACATCTATTGTTCTTTTCACGGAAAGGCGAAACCGTAATGGCGTTCGACCTTTGCGTCTCTTTGATTCTGAAATCGATGTGACCGAACAGGTAAAGTACGTAGGAGTCATTCTTGATTCCAAGCTTTTCTGGATACCTCGCATTGAGTTGGTACAGTTTGGTACAACTTGGGGTCTAAAACCCAAATATATCAAATGGATTTACACAACTGTGGTTCGGCCAATATTGGCCTATGGATATCTAGTGTGGTGGCAAAAGGGCGAAATGAGAATGGTCCAATCAAAGTTAGGCCATCTCCAAAGGATGTGCTTAATGGCGATGTCTGGAGCGTTCTCTTCAACTCCCACGGCAGCGCTCGAAGCTCTCTTTGACGTTGCTCTACTACACATTCATCTCAAACAAGAAGCACTTTCTTGCACTTACCGTCTACGGGTACTCGGTCTATTAGAGGAAACTCCTGTGAACCGCACATCAACACACACCTCGTTGTTTCCACTTTTGGTGAATTGGGACAAAATTGTCCTTGCTCCAAGTGATCTTACAATTGCTTGTAATTTTCCATATAGGACATTTTCCACTAAATTTCCTTCTCGGGAAGAGTGGACATCTGAATATCTGGAGAGAAGTTTTTCAGACGGCATCGTATGTTACACTGATGGCTCTTTTCTCGAAGGTCGAGCAGGTGCTGGTGTATATTCTCGTGAGCTAAGGCTGTATCAGTCTTACTCACTTGGTAGACACTGCACCGTTTTTCAGGCCGAAATCTCTGCTCTTATATGCGGAGTGCAATCGACACTTCAGCAGCACTTAAAGGACAAAGTAATATCCCTAGTAACGGCGTTGTTGAAGCTGTACGTATTGCATAAATAACGCACATATATTGACATGCATTGCTCTAATAAAGTTGAATTAAAGTGGGAAGTGGCACCACTATTGTTGAATTACGATTATACCAGTATAACCATAAGCCAGCAATAGTGGCGCCACTTGCCACTTTAATCCAACTTTAATGGTTAATGTAGGGCAATGCATGTCAATATATGCGCTTTAAATATGCAATACGTACAGCTTCAACAGTATGGTTACTTGGGATACTTCTGTTCAGATAGCCAGGCTTCTGTTAAAGCACTTGCTTCGGCCAACTCTAGGTGGAAGATAGTTATCGCTTGTCGAACTCAAATCGAGGAGCTGAATTGAGCAAACGCTGTTTACCTTGTACGGGTACCTGGTCATTCTTCCAACGCCGGAAATGAATTGGCTGATGAGTTAGCTCGCACTGGAGCATCACATGACTTCATTGGCCCTAAGCCAGCTATTCCGGTATCCAAGTGTTGTGTAAAGCTTCAGATTGACACTTGGGCTGCCACTCAGCACAAACAATACTGGAATAGTATGAAGTCGTGTCGTCAAGTGTATTGTACTGAGCCATCTCTAGGGGTCAGTGAATCAAAATTCACCCATCGCGCAACAATAACGACAATGTCGCAACCTGAATTTGTTGTGGCATTCTACCCAATGCGACATAGGTTTGTCCCAACTTGAACAGAATAGGACAAAGATCGTGCACCACAAGTTTGAAGATTTTTATGGCTTGCATTGTGATTTTCGAGCGGTAACTTCGAGTCGGTAAACACTGCAACGCTGCTGAATAAGTATCATCACAAAGGTTCGATTTTGGATTGGTAAATATTGATTATGCACGAGTTGAAAAGTACGCAACAAATTCAGCTTCCGTTTTGTCTGCAACAAAAATTTTCGAGATCATGTCATTATCTGTACCAGTTGAGATAAAGAGTAATCGCCACGTCTTCTTTGTTGTTTGTTTTGTGCCTCTTTTGTCAGACAATTCTCTTCACTGCTTCCTATAGAAAATGTTCAGGGATTCCTTTAAGAATGCCTCTTGGAATTGCTTCCGGGATTCCTCCGAGATTTCTCCTGGGGTTTCTTCAGGAACTTTTGCAGGGATTCCTCAAGAAATTTCTTCACGCACTCTTCTTAGGATTCCTTCAGGATTTCTCCAAGAATTCCATCAGCGATTTATTCTGGAATTCTTCCAGGGATTATTCAAAAAAATTCTCTACGGATTCTTCCAGAAATGCCTCAAGCGATTGCTCTAGGCATTCCTTCTGAAAAAGCTTTCAGGAGTTTCTCTAGAGATTCCTCTGGGGATGCCCGCATGCATCCCTCTCGGATATCCTCCAGGAATTTCTCAAGGGATTCCTTCAAGAATTTCACCAGGAACTCACTCGGGGATTCCTTCCGTGATTCTTTCAGGAACAACTGCAGGAAAAATTTAAAAAAAATCCTCCTAAGATCTTCCTAAGAACTCTTCTAAGGATTCTTTCAGGAACTCCTCCAGAAATTTATCCAGTACTTTCTCCGCTGTTTAGGAATTCTCTTAGGAATTTCCTCTGAAATTGCTTCTTGGATTTCTTCTGGGGATTCTTCAGGAAATCCTCTAGGGATTTCTTTAGGAACTGCTACAGGACTTCCCTAACGAACTCTTCTAAAGATTCCTGCAGGGTTTCTCCTAGAATTCCATCTATGATTTATTCAAAAATTATTACTGGTATTCTTCCACAAATTCCTTAAGAGATTCATCCAAAAATTTCTTCAGGAGTTCTTTCAGGGATTCCTCCGGGAATTGCTGTAGGGATTTCTCTAAAAATTCCTCCAGGAATTCATCTATAGATTTCTCTAGAAATTCCTCCAGCAACTCCTCCAGGAATTCCTCTACAGATTTCTCTGGGGATTCCTCCAAACATTCCTCTAGGATATCCAGTTCAGGAATTCTTTTAGGGACTCCTCCAAGAATTCCTCCAGAGTTTCCTCCAGGCATTCATTCAAGAAGTCTTTGAGAGATTCCCCCAAGAATTGCTTCAAAATTCCTCCAAGAATTCCACTAGGAATTCAAACAGGAATTTATACAGAAATTCTCCAAGGGATTCCTTCAAGGAATTTTCTAAAGAGTCTTACAGGAATTTCTCCAGGGATTCCTTCAGGAAATCCTCCAAATCCTTCTCCAGGAATTACTTCAGGGATTCCTCCAAGAATTCCACCGGGAATTCTGCTAGGCATTCGTCCAGGAAATTATTTAGGCATTCTTCAAACGATTCCTCCTTTGATTGCTGCAGATTCCTCCAGGAGTTCTTTCAGCGATTCATTCAGGAATTCCTCTATATATTTCTCAAGGAATCGCTGCAGGGACTCTTCCAGGAATTCCTCCAGAAGTCCCCAGGAGTTTTTCCAGGAGTTTCTCTTGGGATTGCTTCAGGAATTCTTCCAGGTATTCCTCCAGGAATTCATGCGGGCATTCCTCCAGGATTTTATCTAGGAATTTCTCCAGCGTATCCTTAAGAAATTTTTTCTGATATTACCCCAGAAATTTCTTCACGAATTCCTCCAGGAATTGATCCAATAATTCCTTCAGGATTTCCTTTATACATTCTGTCAGCAATTCATCCAGGAATTTCTCCAGGAAATCATTCAGGGATTCCTTTAGAAATTCTTCCAGAATTTGCTCTGGTAATAACATCTGGAATTTTTCCAGAGATACCTCCAAGCATTCTTCCAGGAATTCTTCTAGATTTTCCTCCAGGAATTCTTAACGATTTTCCTCCAAAAATTGCTGCAGGAATTCCTCCAGGAATTCCACTAGGAATTCTCATAAGAATTCCTCCAGGAACTACTTCAAGGATTCCTCAAGGGATTTCTCCACGCATTTTTCCAATGATTCCCCACGGGATTTCTTCAGGAATTCCTTCGAGGATTTCTCCAGGAATTGCTCCAGGAATTTCTCAGGGGATTTTTGCAGAAGTTTCTCACGGGAATTCAAACAGAATTACTCAGGAAGTCATCCAGTAGTTCTTTCGAAAATTCCTATAGAGATTCATCTAGAAATTTCTCAACAATTCCTCCAGAAAATCCCTCTGGGATTGCATTAATATAATCATTGTTATTATCATTACCTCTGCATTGTTATTATCATTAACTCTATATTATGGGGAAATTCAACCCAAGGCTGAACCATCCTCGGGAATCTACATAGAACGCTTTGGAATTGATCCAGAAATTGCTACTGGACATCCTTCAGAAATTATATCAGCAATTCCTCTAGGAAATCCTCTAGGGATTCCATAAGTAATTCTTCTTAGAATTTCTCCAGGAATACATTCAGGAATTTTTCAGGGATTCCTCCAGGCATTCTTCCAGAGTGCATCAGGGATTTCTCCACGAATATCTTCAGGGATTTTTCAGGGAATCCTCCAGGAAATCCTCCAGAATTTCTTTTAAGGATTTTCTCATAGAATCCTCCTGGAATTCCTCAAGGGATTTTTTTTTCAGAAGATTTTCCAGAAATTTCTCCCATAATTCCTCTGAAGATTTCTCCATAATTCCTCCACGATTTCTTCCAGGGATTGCTCCAAGAGCACATCAATGAATTTCTCCAGGAATTCCTGCAGGATCTCATCCAAAAATTCCTCCAGGAATCACGCCAGGAATTTGACCAGAACTTCATCCAGGATTCTCTCTACAGATTTCTCCGGGAATTCCTCCAGGAATTTCTCCAGAAATTCCTGCATGGGTTCCATCAGAAATTTCTCCAAAAAATCCTCCAAGAATTCCTACAGATTTTTTTCCAGGATTTCTTCTAGGAATTTCTCAAAAGAATTATTTATAAATTTCTCTAGGAATTCCACCCAGAATTCCTTTGGAAATTTCTCCAGGAACTCTTCCAGAATTGCTCCAAGAATTCCTTCACTAACTACGCCAGAAATATTTCCAGAGGTTCCTTCAGGATTCTCGCTATATACTTTTTCAGGAATTGGTTCAATGATTCCTCCGGGAATTCCTTCAGCGATTTATTCAAGAATTCCAGAAATTCCTAAAGGGATTGCTTCAGAAATTGCTCTAGGATTTCCTCTAGGAATCCATCAAGAGATTTCTTCAGAAATCTCTCTAACAATTACCCCCACAATTAATCCAGGAATTCCTCCAGGTATACTTTCAGATGTTCCTCCAAGGATTTCTCTGAGAATCCCTCCGGGAATTACTCCGGAAATTATCCCAGGCATTCTATAGGGTTTCCTCAAGGCATTCCTGTAGGAATTCCTCCAGAGATTCATACAGGAATTTCTTCAGAGATTTATCCAGGAATTACTCCAAAGGGATTGCTCCAGGAATTTCTCAAGTGATAACTTTTGAAATTCCCCCCAGGTTCTCTTCAAAATTCCTTCAGAATTTTCAGAAAGCCTTCAATTATCTTTTCCGGGGGTATACCCAAGAATTTCTCCAGGATTACATGAAGATTTTTTTTAATAACTTCAAGAATTTATAGAGGAATTCTTTACATACTAAAAATGCTTCCAGACTTTTCTCAAGGAAATCCTTCAGGAAATCATCCAGGGATGACTATTTTTGGAATTTTCGCAGGGATTTCTCACGGAATATCTTTAGGAGTTCCTCTAGGAATCCCTTCTTAAATTCCTCCAGGAATCCCTTCTTTAATTCCTCCAGACATTTCTTTTTAATAAATTCCAGGTTTTTTTTTTCACCGAAGATTCCATAATTTGTGAGTTCACCGGAAATACCTACAGGAAATTCTTCACGTATTTTTCCAGGCATTGCCTTCAGGAATTTTCACAGGGATATCTCAAAGCTTTACTCCAGTGAATGGCTTTTACGAGAATACCTTTAAAAATTACGTCAATTAAAATGTCTATAGGATTATGCTCTGAGATGAGTAAATGCAGTTTATGAGTACATATATAAAACAATCTTTAGGGAGATTCACCTCATAAGCAAAGCATGGATTGTGCAACGATTGGCGAGTTTTTGGCCGTGCAATAATTGGCGAATAACCCTAGTATCAAATAACTCTAAAGGTGTTTTCATTTAGGACAACTGTAATCTGTAGAACAGGTCAGTCTGGTAGTCACGAAACGTCTCTGGGGTAAGGTGGCCCACACTTAGAGTAAAGTGGGGCAAGAGTTTCTTTTGAAGTTTTTGAGCTTAATTCAAATTATATCTTTCGGGTGTCAAGGTTGTTCGAAGCCTTTTTGAAAAAAAGTCTTTCACTCCAAAAAATATGAAAATTGGTCAATACTTCGAAAAGTTATGACAAAATGTTGGTTTTTGATCAACAAATTGTAATATGCGATGGTCCTTCCAACGCATGGAATGGAATTGTAATCAAATCGAATTCGATATTTTATTTTGGGGCGTAACTAAGTATATTTTGAAGATGTTTTAGCATGTATGACTTTTTGCAAAAACGATTTGGAAATCATATTTTACACATAGTGGAGCAAAAGTTCGAATTGTGGGGCAAGAGTTCGAGTCATGCGGCAGCTTTATCTAAAACCCTAAAATTCTGCAAAATGTACATATTATCTCTAAAAATGATGGAATCAGTGAGAAAATTCGATCAAAGTTGAAAATAAATGTTGTTTTATCTGCATTTGTGCATTTGGCGGAAAACTACTAATTTTTGGCGAAGTAAATTTAACCCTGATTTGGGTAAAATGCAGATCGAACTTTAAAGTGTATTCCAGTTCCAACATCAAATATTAATTGGTTTTAGGTATTCCAATTACCAAAGTGTTGAAATAGTGTTCTACGGTTAGCGAAATACCACAAACACTAGATTCGAACTTAGTGGTGGGGCAAAATTTTAGCTCATGGATGGTAGAATCGCCACACGGTATTCATTTATTTATATCTGCTTCGAATTCTTGATAAAAATTGAATTTTCAACTAGGGTCGAACTTTTGCCCCACCTTACTCTATATGAAAAACAAAAAATTCGAAAAATGCCAAGTCTTACTTCCTAAATCAGTTGTTTTGGACTCCCAGGAGTTACGTTCAAAATTTGAGCAAAATCAATTAAGCCTAAGGGGGCGCTCAAAACGCTTTATGTTTGTTTGGGAAAACTTGGCCAAATGTATGCAGAAATTTCAAGTTTTCGAAATTTTGCCGCTAGGTTGCGCTGTAAGCGTTCAATAATCAAACTCTTTGATATTATTGTAGGTGACTATATGCCAAACAACTTTGCCAAGACCGCAAAGTGATCCAACGTCTGTGAAAAAAGTTATACCCTAGGTAAAGTGAGGATAAACTTTATTGTTGTTTTTCCAATATATGTAAAGGAATAATATCAATAATGAAATCTCAATACTTTGCCTCACTTTGCCTAGGGTATAACTTTTTTCACAGCCGTCGGATCACTTCGCGGTCTTCGACAAAGTTGTTTGGCATATAGTCACCTACAATAATACCAAAGGGTTTATTTATTGAACGCTTACAGCGCCACCTAGCGGCAAAATACGAAAACTTAAAATTTCTGCATACATTTGGCCAAGTTTTCCCATACAAATTTCAAGCGTTTTCAGCGCCCCCTTAGGCTCAACCGATTTTGCTCAAATTTTGAACGTGGCTTCTGGGAGTCCAAAACAACTGATTCAGGAGATAAGACTTGGCATTTTTTGAAATTTTTGGTTTTTCATATAAGTGTGAGCCACCCTACTCTGGGGCCTAATGTATCTTTTTATTCCTATTCGAGAATTGATAGACCAGTTCATCTCGAAATACCTATTGGCACACTTTGCCGTCCTTATTCTGTAATACACTCTACCGCCGTAAACGGGTCACCTGGAGTGACTTACCGGCCCGGACTAATTTGCACCGTAATTGCCACCTCATCATTCTCAGTATCAGCAGCGCAATTGAGAGAGAGCCGTTCTTATCTCGTTCGACTTTAAGTCTAGGCACATGCCGCTTGAGAAATTTGTTTTCAAGTTTCTTTATTTGCCCACGGCTCGACCCGAGGTGGTTGTTTTGGTATGTGAAAGTAAACAATTTGTTGGAGGGATGGAGGGAAGAAAGTTTAGATTCCGGGATTCATCATTGCCTGCGGCAGTAACCAAATGAGAACAAATCTACGATTTGTTTATGTTTACTGTCGAAGCGGTAACGCGACACGGCCCAGATTGGGACTTCAAAATTGATATCGAAACGAACCGTGTGAATCGCTGCATCAAATTTGTATGAAATCTCCCTTCTTTTCCGTTGTCGCATTTATCTTCATTTCTGGATCGGGAAAAAAAAAATCCTTGAAACTATCCAGAAGAAAAGGCAGCAACCTCGTCAGGGTCATTTGTTTGCCGCTGCTGGCGGCTGATGCAAAAGCAGAAGCATCCTTCAACCACACGAATCTTGCTCCTGCAGCGCCAAAGCTGCCCGCTTCCCAAGCCGAACAATTCCAGAATTCATTTCACGTTTTATATCATGTTGCTCGCCTCTTGCTGCTGCTCGCTGCTCCTGCTGCTGCCATCAACACCGGGGAGAACCTGACCAACAAGGCAAGACCTCGCCGCAACCAAGAACCAGATTTGAGTTTCTTATTCATCTCATGCAGACGGCATAAACTGATGGGAATACATATAATATGGCGAGCAAGAACCATCCCGCTTTGGTCTTTGGGCGGCGGGGACTGTTTTTGTCATCGCATCGTGGTCTCTTGACTGCTGCACCCTTCCATGCAGCCATAAGAGTAGAAAATAAAAGCGAACCGGGAGGAGGGAGCTCTCTGGCTGGCTACACCACCAGCATAAGAATGAGTTTTCATAGAAGACTCTTATTCTGGATGGTGAGGCTACCAAACCCTAGCTACTGCTGCGGCTGTGTGAATGGTCCAAAATGACCCTTTGAAGGACTCTCTCTCGCTATGTTTATGGCTAGGTACTGCCAGCCAACCATCTACATATAGCTAATATGACTTATTTCGAGTGAGGTGCTTTTTATCGAAAGCTGGAAAAGTTTCAAACTATATTCGCTCGATTATTTTCCCACTGCACCGCCGGTGAAGCCACTTTCCTTCCATCCTCGGCGTGTTGGTTCGTCGTATACTTTGCCTGTCACCAGTAGTAGGTACGCGTTAAGCGTTTGAAGTGGTCATTTCCACCATCATCATCATCTTCATCGTAACCGAAGTATTATGAATCGGAGCACCGATGCAACTTTCTGCTAAGTAGTGATTTCACCGTCGAAGGTAGATTTCTTAGACAAACGCAAAATTTCAATGAGAAGTAAAGATCCCAATTCTCGAATGCAGGACCATTTCAGCAACCTGGGCCATAGAATCGCAAAGAAAACCAAATCTATATATATAAAAATGAGTTTGAATCCCCTTTGAGGCAACAAAACTCACGAACGGCCGAACCAATCAACATGACCCTTGCACGATTCGATTTGTATTCATGGTAGCTGTGTTTATATGCATAAAAAGTTACAAAAAGCAACCGAAAAAGTAGAAAAAAAAATGAAAATACTGAAATTTTTATGAGCGGGGAAGAAATTAAACACGATTTCAATAAAACCAATCTAGAGTGCGGTGCTTAAATGAGCTCAAGAGCTGTCAAACCACCACCAGATTGGCAAGACGGAGTCCTAGGTGTTTTCAAAATACCGTCGATGGGGGTGACAATGGGTCTGGGGGATGAGATTGGGCCAAAACGGAGAAACATAAAATTTGAAATAGCTTAATAACTACCGCTAATTTATATTGAAAACTTTATATTATTTCAAAGGGGAGATGATTGTACACGTCATGATGCAGAATAAGATGTTTTGCAATAATCGTTTTTTGTCAATTTCATGGTTTTGCTTTGGCTGCCAAGCCATGTGGGAAATTACACTGTTGAAAATGCTTTGACATCCATGTGCACAACAGAACATGTGCTCGATGAACAAATTGAGATTTGAAATTATGAAAAGAAATCCACGTACTCCGGTGAGACTCGAACTCACGACTCCCAATTCGCTAGACGGGCGCTTCTATTCCTTCAAGCTACGGAGTCACTCGACTATCTCCGTCGCCAGAACCGTTTCGAATAATGAAACAACTATGTTTCTACTTTATGAATATGGCTTAATCTTTTATATACAAGTGTACAATGGTAAAAAAAACTAAC
This sequence comes from Aedes albopictus, assembly GCF_035046485.1. Lineage (NCBI taxonomy): Eukaryota > Metazoa > Arthropoda > Insecta > Diptera > Culicidae > Aedes > Aedes albopictus. The sequence goes on along the minus strand of NC_085136.1, from coordinate 217,957,097 downwards.
AATTATCAAATAATGAAATTATTTAAAAACTTCTTCATTTAACGAGATAAAGTGTCGTAATGTTCACCAAAATTGTGTATTTTTGTATGCTCAACAACTTTGCAGAACATGCAAATAATGTAAACATTCTGGTTTGAAAGTAATGATAAAAATAAATTTCTGAGTGATTTTTTAATACCTATGTTTATTTTTTATAACTCGTTAAAATAAGCATAGATTTTTACAAAGATTTTCAACATTTTTTTTCATATCCTAGAAAGTTTTTGAGCATACAAAAATACGCAATTTTGCAGAACATTGCGACATTCTATCTCGTTAAATTAAGAAGTTATTAAATAGTTTCAATATTTGATAATTGTTTGTTTATTTACCATAACACAAAGAGGATACACTTGCATACAAAAGTTTAAGCCTTTTTCATAAACTAGAAATATAGTTGTTTCATTATTCACGTCAAAAACTTTTGAAAAATATACAAAGGTCTTCGAATAATTCAGCAAAAACCTTATTTTTATTGCTTCGTCCATACAAATTGTTAGGCGATTTTGATCAACTTTATTGCTAATTTCTAATTTTTAATTGAGCGATTATATAGCTGCTAAATAAAACATTGTGCATCCCAGCAAACATTTTTGCTGTACAACAACTGAATAAACCACTCTCAAGCTTGATTTTAAAAACTTTGGCTGAATAAGCTGTTATTAAGCTACCATTGTTACTTGGGATGAATTTGAGCAGAAATTTCCCCAGGTTTTTTTTTCTAAATGCTTTTGGAGATTCCTATAAAAAATTCTCTAGACATTTATTCAAACATTTCTATAGAGATTCCTCCTGAACGGTTAATTGAACTTTCAGCGATGCCTTCAGAAGCAGAGTTTTACCAGAAAATGTTTCAAAAGTTCGTATAAATATTTGTACTGGGGTTACTTTCAAAAATCTTCCAGGGATTTGACCAGAAATCCCCCAGCAACTTCCAATTTCTCCAGAAATTCCACTAAGGATTCTTCCAGAAATTTCACAATTTCTAACAAAAAATCTTCCTGTAATTCCTCTAGAAATCCCTCCTCACAAATTTTTCGAGGGATTCTATCAGAAAATCTCTCAAGGATTTTGAATTCAACTAATAATTTCTTCAGAAATATTTCCAGATTTTCCTCCAGAGATTGCTTTATAAATTTCTCCAACGATTATCTTGAAAAAGGTTTTACTGCTTCTTCGATAACTCTTTCATAGATACTAGGATACATTTTCACGAGTTCCTGAAAAAATCATCCAGGAAATAATAAAGAAATTCAGTCAGAAATTCTTTCATAAAATCTTCCAGGGATTCTTCTAGACTTTAGAATGTCCTCCAGAAATTTCTGCAACAACTTCTTAAGAAAGTCTTACACGGAAAGCTTCCAAAAATTTTGCATTTCTTTCAAACATTCTTGTATAGATTGTTCCGGAAATTCTTCAGATTTTTTTTTCATGGTTATATCAAAAAATTTTCAAAGCATTCATCTAGAAAACCTCCCATAAACTATCTCAATAATACTTCATATATATTTTTTTTAAGAAAATGATTAACGGAAGAATCAGAACTCCTTCAAAATTTTCTCAAAAGTTTGTAACCTGCTCACAACCGACGGCCTCGCGAGAGCCTCAAAGTATCTCCCATGGTCGCCGTATAAAATGAAAGCATAGGTCTATCTTACCATGTCAAGCTCACTACACACATAACACAACAACAGAACACAGCATCCATGCCTCATAAGTCCTGAAGAAGACTACCTGAGCATTCCTGGAAATAGAGAGTGCCATATCAACATCGTACAGCAGCCTGGGATATTGTACACTCGGACACAACCGAGAGATTGATGGCCCTCCGATTAGCACCATAAACGTGTAGCAGTAGGCCGTGTCGATTTTTGCAAAATTGCGAATACACAATCCCGAATAGTCACAAATGGTTGCAAATGGACCCAAATGAAGCCCTGCAAAATTTAAAAATTCTAAAAAATCGGTAAGCTAGTCCGCAATCGACTTGAAGTTTTATATGGGAATTTTAATTTTTCAGTATGGGGAAATCCAACTTTTCAAACTTTTGAAGAAAAAGGCACATTAAAGCAACTCTAAAAATCCGCTCCCCCCCTGAAGATTTAGTGCATATATTAGGGAACATTTTGTTAGAAGACAACTTTTTAGTTGCACTTAAGATAAGGGCGTTATTAAATTTCGAAACAATGGACATTTTATTCGCATGATTTCTAACTTCTTTAATTGGCATCACTGCACGTTTTGCGTGTTGAAGAGGGTGGTAACAGCCATCTGCGGCGTCACCACCCGTCGCTGGATGGAGACGCAAGTACCTGATAAAAATGAGATAGTTACGATTGTAAATATTCTTGCGATATTGCTTTATAAAAACTTGGTATCTTCGGCAAAGTTGTTGGCATGGTCAAGAGCTGTCCAGTGATGAACTAAATCATTGGCAAATCCATCGCTGGGCGGCGCTAGTGTGCATACAAACTACATGCAATAGTATTAACGTATATGCGTATATCTCAATAACGTGATAATTTAACTGTGTGGTGTCTTCGACAAAGTTGTTGGCTGGGCTACGGGCTATCCAGTGATGAACCAAGTAAGTAGGAATTCAACCGATAGGCGGCGCTAGTGTGCATACAAACTGAATGCAAAAGTACAAACGTATATGTGTGTATCTCAATAACGTGATAATTTAAGTAGGGGTAGGCGGGGCATAATGAGCAGGTGGGGCATAATGAGCACCTTGTTTTTTCACTGTAAATCTTCAAATTAACAAAACAAGTTACTTGATTGTAGCCTTATTATCTAAAATCCAATGAGTTGATGACAAAACATTAGTCAAAAAATCCGTTTACCTTGAAAAATTAATCAAAATGCGTAAAGTGGCCATATACTGGGAAAATATTATAAGAATCAGGTGACCTAAAATAAGGTTTTGGGTATCGAAATCACAACTTAGTGGGCATCTATCGATTTTCTCGATATTCCCTGGGCCAACGAAATGTATTTGTAACACTTTTGAACTATTTGTATAATTATTTTGTTGAGATTTGTTGTGCTTCAAAGAGTTGGTAGTAGGGTGGGGCAGAATGAGCAACTAGTGAAAAAATAATGAAAATGGTAAACATCTCCAACAAACAAATTTTAATTTTGGTTTTCTCTGTTTTAATGCATATAGTAAGGTTTTGTCTGTAACTTTCAATTTATTAGCTTTAAAATCTCAGTATCTGTATATTATCACCGTTTAAAAATTCCTCAATAGAAGACTCATTGGAACCCCACAGTTCTCTACAAATTATACCCCGTAATCCCTTCAAATTCTCATTGATGGTTGCCGGTATGCTTTATCATTGACAAGAATAGTCAATTAGCATTTGATTGTGTACAAAACTGATATTGATCATCCTGCCCCACCTAGGGTGCTCATTATGCCCCAACCCCAAAACGCAACTCGCGATTTTATACGTTTTTAAAAACATAAAATTCTACAACATTTATAACTTTATTTGGAATTTCAACGATTAGCTTTTGTCAGTTAAGGTTCAAATGAGGACTGAACGTTAAAATTACACATTGGTTGCACTTAATTTACTGGATTTGGTGGCAAAATGCTTAAGCTGCTCATTATGCCCCGCCTACCACTAGGTGGTGTCTTCGACAAATTTGTTGGGTGGACCACGGGCTATCCAGTGACGAACGCAATACAGTCTAGACTCCTACTACACGGTTAGTTCGGGGGTGCAGTAGGAATCCGTGTTGTAGGAATCCCAGAGCTTATGGGATTTCGCCTAATTGGGGGTGTGAGCGAATATATCAGGAGTATTACAAGATAGCACCATACTTTCTTTGGCAAAGTTGTAGTACTAGAATAGATCTACCACATAATGCGAACTAACATCCAATTAGTTGGCAATTTGGCCGATAGAGGTGCTATGTAGAAGTGGTTGCTTATGTTCACTCGCCAGTAGAAGTACTCATAAGTTATCGCTTGCGATATCTCAAGATCTACTTGATTTGGAACAATGCTGTCTTCGGCAAAGTTGTTCAGTAGGTCAAGAACAATCTGGTGGCTAACCAATTAGTTTGTGATTTCGCCGCTAGGTGGTGCTAGTTGTCAAGTAAAGTTTCAAACTTCTCTAGCTCGCGATCCAGATCAGATAGAAAAGTGCCGTCTTCGTCAGAGTTTTTCAGGAAGTAAAAACCTATCTGGTGATTCAACATATAGTTGGTGATTTCGCCGCTAGGTGCCACTAGTTGTTAAGTAAAATTTCAAACTTTTTTAGCTCGCGATCCAGAGCAAATAGAAAAGTATCGTCTTCGTCTAAGTTCTTCAGGAAGTCAAGAGCTATCTAATGACTTAACATTAAGTTTGTAATTTCGCCGCTAGGTGACGCTAGTTGTCAAGTAAAGTTTCAAACTTCTCTAGCTCGCGATCCAGATCAGATAGAAAAGTGCCGTCTTCGTCAGAGTTTTTCGGGAAGTAAAAACCTATCTGGTGATTCAATATTTAGTTGGTGATTTCGTTGCAAGGTGGCGCTAGTTGTTAAGTAAAATCTTAAACTTCTTTAGCTCGCGATCCAGAGCAGATAGAAGAGAGTCGTCTTCGGCAAAGTTCTTCAGGAAGTCAAGAACAATCTTGTGATGTAACATTTAGTTGGTGATTACGCCAATAGGTGACGCTAGTTGTCAAGTAAAGTTTCAAACTTCTCTAGCTCGCGATCCAGATCAGATAGAAAAGTGCCGTCTTCGTCAAAGTTTTTCGGGAAGTAAAAACCTATCTGGTGATTCAATGTTTAGTTGGTGATTTCGTTGCAAGGTGGCGCTAGTTGTTAAGTAAAATCTTAAACTTCTTTAGCTCGCGATCCAGAGCAGATAGAAGAGAGTCGTCTTCGGCAAAGTTCTTCAGGAAGTCAAGAACAATCTTGTGATGTAACATTTAGTTGGTGATTACGCCACTAGGTGGCATTAGTTGTCAAGTAAAGTTTCAAACTGCGCTATCTCGGGATCCAAAGCAGATCGAAAAGTATCGTCTTCGGCAAAGTTCTTCAGGAAGTCAAGAGCTATCTAATGACTTAATATTTAGTTTGTGATTTCGCTGTTAGGTGGTGATTTTGCCTCTAGCTCGCGAACCAGCGCAGATAGAAAAGTGTCGTCTTCGGCAAAGTCCTTCAGGAAGTCAAGAACAATCTTGTGATGTAACCATTAGTTTGTAATTTCGCCGCTAGGTGACGCTAGTTGTCAAGTAAAGTTTCAAACTTCTATAGCTCGCGATCCAGATCAGATAGAAAAGTGCCGTCTTCGTCACAGTTTTTCAGGAAGTAAAAACCTATCTGGTGATTCAACATTTAGTTGTTAGTTTCACCGCTAGGTGGTGTTAGTTGTCAAGTAAAGTTTCAAACTTCTCTAGCTCGCGATTCAGAGCAGATAGAAAAGTGTCGTCTTTAGCAAAGTTTTTAGGAATTCAAAACCTCAGTGGTGATTCAACATTTAGTTTATGGTTTCGCCGCTAGGTGGCGCTAGTTTTTAAGTAAAATTTTAAACTTCTCTAGCTCGCGATCCAGAGCAGATAGAAAAGTGTCGTCTTCGGCAAAGTTCTTCAGGAAGTCAAGAGCTATCTAATTAAATAACATTTAGTTTGTGATTTCACCGTTAGGTGGCGCTATTTGTCAAGTAAAGTTTTAAACTTCTCTGACTCGCTATTCAGAGCAGATAGAAAAGTGTCGTCTTCGGCAAAATTCTACAGGAAGTCACGAGCTATTTAGTGAATTAACAATGAGTTTGTGATTTCGCCGCTAGGTGGCGCTAGTTGTCAAGCAGGGTTCCTGATTTCCACTTTTCATTTTCTTCCACATTCGAAGGTAGTCAGCAGCGATCGGTTGTCGCTTTAGTTTGTGTGTTTGCTTGTCAGCGACGACAGCAAACTCCGGCGAACGGTGGGAAGCCACACTTGGAAATTACTCATTCATCCACATTCGCATCGCAAGCGATCGAGCGGTGATGCGATTCGTGAGTGATACGAGTGGTTTTGTGCACACGATTTTTTTATGTTTTCAAAAAATGTTCATTATTTTCTTTGCTAATCTAGCATTTCAACAATAATACACTAAAAATTTATGCATTACATGCAAAAATTCTCTTCAAGTTATGATAATAGCCGTTTCGATCACTCACCAGCATTCTTCACCATTCGCCATTCATTCATTCGCGTGCGATCGAAACTGCGACGGCAACGAATATCGAAGTCAAACAATTTGCGCATTGCTTCCCACTGGTGATGGGGTTGCATGTTTGATCACGACTATCCGTTTGCTGCATCTTTCTCGATTCGCTTCAGCAAAGAGGAATGAATATGAATGGAGTGAGGCGAATATACCGATCATTGGCGGTAATTGGCAAATAGAATTTTGAACATCTCTATCTTGGATCCAGAGCAGGGTTGACAATCGTCGTTCTCTTCACCGCTGCGCAAAGAAAAAACATTGATAGAATAACATTGACGACTAGCTTTTTCATTGCCGGTAAAGCGTTCCACGATGAACCCGAGGATGAACTTCAATGACCCAAGTAACACAGAAAACATCTTTCAAAATTATATGTATAAAAGATGTATTAAAGCTGTGATATAACTGAACTAGAAAACATATTGTGTTATAATTATGCTTTAATAAAGTTAGCCGATGACAACCACCAAAGAAATATTATAAACTGTGTCTTGTGTGACATGTGTAAATTTAACAAATATATAACATTACTAGAGCATCATGCAAATGAATAGAGCAACAATGTTTACATTCTATAAGAATGTAAACACATCACGAATTTCATTATCAAATCTAAATATTTTGCATATATACAAGATTAAAACCAATTCAATCAATAAAAGTTTCAAATCACAAATTAAATTGAATCACTTTTAATTTAGCACAATATACATTAACACACTTTGCAGAATATTCCCAAATGAAGTGAACGAATTGTACTCAGATTGCGAAGCTGTAAAAATCACCTATGAAGATGTCGAGATGAAATCCTGCTTGATGTTACCTTTGTGCAGGTTGCAGAAGTCGGTGGCCAGAGAAAAGATCAGTCCAAAAAACTTGGTAATGGATTTGTTGGTGCAACTCGTCAGATTGAAAATTAAAATAGAAAGAGTTGATCTAAAGCCAATTGTTCCAGAATTTCTTGTGCGGCCGAATATTTTCTGCTCACAAACTATCCTGGACGTCATCAAGCTCTCATTGGAACTCCTCCTCTCGACACATATCAACACATGCATTGTCCCGAACCGAACAGCGAAGAATCTGATGTTTTGCCGAATTAATGCAATGTCTAAAAACAACTGTCTAGTTAGTGAAAAAAAACTCGAACGAGACTGCGAATCCAGTGCGGAGAAAATTTTTCGATTATGTTTGGAATTGTTTACCTTTAAAATTTGACAGATTCAACTCTGCTATAACTAAATTCATGGTTAGTTATTTCAACGGTTAAATTACAATATAAAAAACATAAATACAACTTATGTCGAATGTTTGTTGACAGCCAGTTATCTAAATGTTTTATAAGTGTACGAACCAGTTCTACCAAAAAAAATATCGTCGTGTGGATTGCTGCCTTTTGACGTTTCGTTTTGTTTCAAAAAATATCCAGTTTACAGTACCTGGCAAAAATATACATACACAAATAAAAATAATCAGGAAATTATTATTTTTGTTTCTCTCGATTTATGATTGACTCTGCAGAAAACTAGTTTGTCATTTAAGAATACTCTTATCTCATGTGTGTCACGAAGATTCATACATTTCAAGCTAAAAAATAATTGGTATTTGGATACTTGGATAATTGTTCACATTTGTTGAACGTTACTGTTAGCTTCATATAGAAAACCGGCCATATTGTTTCATCATGTGAACTCAGTAAGCTGGCAAAACAGAACAATTTGATTGACTTTTGCTCTGATTTACGAGGAAACGCAGCAGCGCTTAAAATAAGGCCGAGCAAAATCATTAGTTTCACCATAAATTTTGAAGCGCATGTAAATCATTGCTACCACCAGTGAGAATAGTCCATTTCCTAATTGGTTACCCAAATTCTTAACTTGGTTGGTAATCCATTTTTGTACAATAATCAAGTTCCATATTTATGTGGCTAGAAATGACAAATGTATTTATAATGTAAACTTTTGTTTGTTTTTGTTTTGTCATATATTTTTTTTACTATGGTAGTTAGGGTATCTCATTTGTGAAATATAAATGCTATCTATCAGTTATATAACTTCCAAATAGCTTAGTTCGAACATGTGCAAATGATATGTTGTGCAAATGTTTTTTGCAAGTTATATAACTTAAAAAATGTTTGTATCGTACAAATAAATGTGATTGTTTTGTAAATGTTATTTGCTAGTTATATTACTAATAAATATCTTGATATATTTTTTTGAGTTGGATGACGTGTTCCTTGATCAAAATTTTGAGTACTATAAGTGTTTTACGATACATCTTATATTACATACAAGATGTTTTATAAGCCGCCATTTTTTGCGCTGTTTTGATTATATAAGTAATGAAAATGAAGTAAATAATTCAAGAAAAATACACCTCGCTTTGTATTAATAGTGAAATTAAAACTATTATATAACATCTTGTGTTACTTGGGGATAAATAGTCGACCACCAACGTTTTTTTCATCCTTTTTGTTCCTTGTAAACGAGCGGCGACCGGCCAAGGAAACGCCACTAGGAAGTAGCATTGATTGGTGTTTCAGCGCGTATGCTATTGTTGCACCGCAATAGTTCTGCTGCTTAATAGTAATCCCAAGTAACACGCTTGTCACATAAGGGCTGACAAGTGCGTTACTTGGGAAGGATTGACAATTCAGAGGTGCGATGTTTGATCCCAGATGCAAACTTTTTTGTACATATATTGAAATTCATATTTGTGTGTTACTGTGCGACAACATAGACTCCGTCCACAGACAAACAGACGTAACACTCTTAAACATGGCTTGGCACGTGCATTTAAATATCAATTCAAATTTCATTTAATTTCCACTATCCTTCCACCAGAGGCGCTAGTGTTCGTTCGTTTTGACGTTTGCCAGTGTACACGTTGCTGAATCATGGAATCGACAGTATCTCGAGCGGTTCTTCGAACAGGTGGCTGTGTGCAATAGAAATACACTAGAACTCCAATGGCGCTATAGTCACTTTTCCTATTTAATTAAATTAATTAGTTTTATTGTAATAATTGATTGTTTTCAAGTGTCCAGCTTGAAGAGCATCACTTGTTTTGATAAACAAAATTTGTTTGACACTTCTAGTACCGCTACTGATGCTGTAAGGGCGTGGCAAACTAGATGTTTGTCATAGAACTCGATCTCGTATTACAAATATTACTAATATTAATACCGATATTAATAATATTATCGAATACTCATTGCTATGTGGTCTTTGTTTGCAGTCTAGTTTGCAACTGTCAAAATACCCCCAACATAATTTGAATTGAACCGGTTGAAAGTACCCTGTATATCATATTGCTATTTTTGTGATATCATTTCTTCTGGTCAAGATTGATGTGGAACTGGGCCTTCAGATCTTTTCAATGAGCGTTACATCCATGAATAGTTCAAGGATTACGTGCTACGAGAAAATCCTGACCGCCGCATAATGGACACGACTAAATTCAGTTTTACAGAGGAGTGACGGTTTTGATCGGCAACTGAGACAGCTTCAGCTTGGGGTCGATTAATTAGGGCCTTTCCCTGGACACCTTTAAGACCGGAAGCCATCCGAGTTCCCACGAAGAAAAAAACTACCAAAAATTCATTAACCTGTTAATTGAAAGTCATTTGATAATCAGGTATTGTCACTGTCGAAAATTTCGACTACTGCGGGTAGTGGACGTGGTGGCAGCGGTGCTCGTGCTGGTTGATCCTCCATGTCAGCAACGTCGGGAACGGTTTGTATGCCCCTGCGTGGCGGAAAATTACTAAATAACTCTTTGTTAAGGTTGAAGTTTCCGAAGAAAGCAGAATCGAACTCTTAAGTGGATTTAGGTATCAAACTCTTCAGTGGATTTTGGGATCGAACTCTTTGGTGGATTTAAGAGTCGAACTCCATTGTGGATCGGCATTGTAAACTCTTGCAACGCTACCAATCCCAACCATATCATGAAATCACAAAACTTGTGACAATGAATGGTAAGGGAAGGCAGGCTGCGGTGGATACAATGGCTCGTACCTAGGCTCGTACCTTCGGCTTCGCTGCACAAACTCCAAAAAGGTGGGAGGCGATGAAATCGCACGCTGCTCCGATGCTCCGTTCGCTACTCGCGCACAACTGAGTTGTTTCGCGCGCCCTTTCTCCAAGGGGTGGTAGCGTGGGTTGCTGCTGGGTGGGACGTCCGTTCGCTTTGCCGTACGTTTTGTGAATGGCAAGAGCGAAGAGGTCCCGCTGGCTTTATACGCTTCACCAAGCGTGTCGTCGATATGGGAAACCGGTCTGCTGTGCGCTCTCCGCTCGGTGGGTGGCGAGAGGGCTATCGCTCGTTGGGCGGCGAGAGGGCTATCGCTCGGTGGGTGGCGAGGGAGTTATCGCTTGGCTGCTTCGATGCTTCGCGCACAACTGAGTTGCTTTCGCGCGCTCTCCAAGGTTGATAGCGTGGGTTGCTGCTGCGTCCGTTCGTTATGCCGTTCGTTTTTGGAATGGCTTGAGCACGACGAATCCGCCAGTTTTATACCCTTTGCTAAGCATATCTCCGATAGGGGAAATCCGCTTGACGCGCGCTTCTCGCTCGATGGGTGATGAGGGGAAGTTCATTCGTCTGCTTTGTCGTTCTGTTCACTTTTCGCGCAAAGTGATATTTTAGCGCGCCATTTTCAAGAGATGGTAGCGTGGGCCATGCGGATGCGATTATGGAATGTCGAAGTGGATTGAGCAAGGCGGAAGCAAAACAGCGAAATTATGTCAAAATCACGTGGCGTGTACAAGTATTAGGATATTTTTCTTTGCGATATATCAATCAACTTTATCATTTAGAATAAGATAAACATTTTTTATTTTCTGATGTCACACACAACTTACTTCTACAGTCACTTGTGTATTTGGCTGTTGGTTCTATGATCCGGAGCTGCCCAGAACAAAGACACAGGGTATTTGGAGACCATGTCAAATATTATTTTTTATTGCTAAATGATAACATTTATTTAAGGTAGAATTAAACATAACATTTTTATGCAAAAGAAGATCAGTATGGTAAGTTAACGGGTCAGTGATGGTCACTGGTAGGTAGTCCATTACAGAAGATGTTCACCGCATTCCGTAAGGTTGAGTTGATTTCGGTATCTGGTTGGCCATAGTGCAGTCAACGGCCAATGTGGCTCTCACCAACCTTTTTGATAAGCTTTTCAGGAGGAAATGGTATCTGTCTTAAACAAATACTGTTGCTTTGCCGAGAGGTCATATTATACATAGGTCTCATTTTTTATACCATACGCCGTATGAATACGCTCCCAGAAATAGATTATTCTGAAATTATAAAATAAACATTGCTGTAAGTTAAATTAAGATAATAATGAATACTTACCGTATTGGACTGCACAATCCAAGTGTCAGTAGCCTTTGTGTACAAAAATTATTCACAGCCACCTTGATTTGCAGCATTGATATTACCAGATATTGCTGAACTAATATAATATTATATTTACTAGGTTTAATCACCGCATGACTTTATCATAATTAACTTTAATTGGCTTTTTTCGGTGATATGAATACTACTCAAAGTAAGAGGGAGTAAGGAAAGTAATGAAAGAATACGATGGATAGATACGCAAGCGAGCGATAAGAGAAATTGAACAGAAATTGAAATTAACAGAGGGCCATTGTTGAGCAACACAATCACAACGACGATCTTCTTGCCATGCGTTCTCGAGTTGAACGGCTAGGTAATAGTAGTTAGATGAATACTACTATCCCTAGACTGGCAAAAAGATCGTGGTTGTGATCTGTTAAATGTTGCTCGGCGGTATTTTCGGTTCTATCGATCGGTGGTACTTGTTCAGAGATTCATGACGAGCGAACGTTACTTATTGGATTTTTTCGCGTTTTCATCTCGCATGCTCCTATTGTACCCTAATGATCTTTATTGCGAACCGAAGTTTTATTAGTTTTTGCCAATTGGATTCTATATTTACTAGGTTTAATCACCGCATGACTTTATCATAATTAACTTTAATTGGCTTTTTTCGGTGATATGAATACTACTCAAAGTAAGAGGGAGTAAGGAAAGTAATGAAAGAATACGATGGATAGATACGCAAGCGAGCGATAAGAGAAATTGAACAGAAATTGAAATTAACAGAGGGCCATTGTTGAGCAACACAATCACAACGACGATCTTATCGCTCGCTTGCGTATCTATCCATCGTATTCTTTCATTACTTTCCTTACTCCCTCTTACTTTGAGTAGTATTCATATCACCGAAAAAAGCCAATTAAAGTTAATTATGATAATATAATATTAATCGATATTATTGCCAATATTAATGAGTGTCCCACCCCATGGTGGCTAGTTATTCTAATCTGTGTGCTCATGGAAAATATACCGGGCAAAAGTTTTTGATGAATTTTCTCCAAAAATTACGTCTGTTTGTCTGTGCTTCGTTGCTTAGCGCACTTGAGCGAAGAGCGAAACAAAATGACAAAAGATTTCATTTTTCTTAAAAATGCAAGCCCTTCATGCAACTAATTGTTGAATCATCAGATTGCTCTTGACTTCCTGAAGAACTTTGCCCAGGACGACCCTCTTCTATCTGCTCTGGATCCCAAGATAGAGAAGTTTGAAGCTTTACTTGACAACTAGCGTCACCTAGCGGCGTAATCACCAACTTTTTATTAATTCACTAGATAGCTCTTGATTTCCTGAAGAACTTTGCCAAAGACGACACTTTTCTATCTGCGCTGGATCGCGAGCTAGAGGCAAAATCACCACCTAACAGCGAAATCACCAACTAAATGTTACATCACAAGATTGTTCTTGACTTCCTGAAGAACTTTGCCGAAGACGACTCTCTTCTATCTGCTCTGGATCGCGAGCTAAAGAAGTTTAAGATTTTACTTAACAACTAGCGCCACCTTGCAACGAAATCACCAACTAAATATTGAATCACCAGATAGGTTTTTACTTCCCGAAAAACTCTGACGAAGACGGCACTTTTCTATCTGATCTGGATCGCGAGCTAGAGAAGTTTGAAACTTTACTTGACAACTAGCGTCACCTAGCGGCGAAATTACAAACTTAATGTTAAGTCATTAGATAGCTCTTGACTTCCTGAAGAACTTAGCCGAAGACGATACTTTTCTATTTGCTCTGGATCGCGAGCTAAAAAAGTTTGAAATTTTACTTAACAACTAGTGGCACCTAGCGGCGAAATCACCAACTATATGTTGAATCACCAGATAGGTTTTTACTTCCTGAAAAACTCTGACGAAGACGGCACTTTTCTATCTGATCTGGATCGCGAGCTAGAGAAGTTTGAAACTTTACTTGACAACTAGCACCACCTAGCGGCGAAATCACAAACTAATTGGTTAGCCACCAGATTGTTCTTGACCTACTGAACAACTTTGCCGAAGACAGCATTGTTCCAAATCAAGTAGATCTTGAGATATCGCAAGCGATAACTTATGAGTACTTCTACTGGCGAGTGAACATAAGCAACCACTTCTACATAGCACCTCTATCGGCCAAATTGCCAACTAATTGGATGTTAGTTCGCATTATGTGGTAGATCTATTCTAGTACTACAACTTTGCCAAAGAAAGTATGGTGCTATCTTGTAATACTCCTGATATATTCGCTCACACCCCCAATTAGGCGAAATCCCATAAGCTCTGGGATTCCTACAACACGGATTCCTACTGCACCCCCGAACTAACCGTGTAGTAGGAGTCTAGACTGTATTGCGTTCGTCACTGGATAGCCCGTGGTCCACCCAACAAATTTGTCGAAGACACCACCTAGTGGTAGGCGGGGCATAATGAGCAGCTTAAGCATTTTGCCACCAAATCCAGTAAATTAAGTGCAACCAATGTGTAATTTTAACGTTCAGTCCTCATTTGAACCTTAACTGACAAAAGCTAATCGTTGAAATTCCAAATAAAGTTATAAATGTTGTAGAATTTTATGTTTTTAAAAACGTATAAAATCGCGAGTTGCGTTTTGGGGTTGGGGCATAATGAGCACCCTAGGTGGGGCAGGATGATCAATATCAGTTTTGTACACAATCAAATGCTAATTGACTATTCTTGTCAATGATAAAGCATACCGGCAACCATCAATGAGAATTTGAAGGGATTACGGGGTATAATTTGTAGAGAACTGTGGGGTTCCAATGAGTCTTCTATTGAGGAATTTTTAAACGGTGATAATATACAGATACTGAGATTTTAAAGCTAATAAATTGAAAGTTACAGACAAAACCTTACTATATGCATTAAAACAGAGAAAACCAAAATTAAAATTTGTTTGTTGGAGATGTTTACCATTTTCATTATTTTTTCACTAGTTGCTCATTCTGCCCCACCCTACTACCAACTCTTTGAAGCACAACAAATCTCAACAAAATAATTATACAAATAGTTCAAAAGTGTTACAAATACATTTCGTTGGCCCAGGGAATATCGAGAAAATCGATAGATGCCCACTAAGTTGTGATTTCGATACCCAAAACCTTATTTTAGGTCACCTGATTCTTATAATATTTTCCCAGTATATGGCCACTTTACGCATTTTGATTAATTTTTCAAGGTAAACGGATTTTTTGACTAATGTTTTGTCATCAACTCATTGGATTTTAGATAATAAGGCTACAATCAAGTAACTTGTTTTGTTAATTTGAAGATTTACAGTGAAAAAACAAGGTGCTCATTATGCCCCACCTGCTCATTATGCCCCGCCTACCCCTACTTAAATTATCACGTTATTGAGATACACACATATACGTTTGTACTTTTGCATTCAGTTTGTATGCACACTAGCGCCGCCTATCGGTTGAATTCCTACTTACTTGGTTCATCACTGGATAGCCCGTAGCCCAGCCAACAACTTTGTCGAAGACACCACACAGTTAAATTATCACGTTATTGAGATATACGCATATACGTTAATACTATTGCATGTAGTTTGTATGCACACTAGCGCCGCCCAGCGATGGATTTGCCAATGATTTAGTTCATCACTGGACAGCTCTTGACCATGCCAACAACTTTGCCGAAGATACCAAGTTTTTATAAAGCAATATCGCAAGAATATTTACAATCGTAACTATCTCATTTTTATCAGGTACTTGCGTCTCCATCCAGCGACGGGTGGTGACGCCGCAGATGGCTGTTACCACCCTCTTCAACACGCAAAACGTGCAGTGATGCCAATTAAAGAAGTTAGAAATCATGCGAATAAAATGTCCATTGTTTCGAAATTTAATAACGCCCTTATCTTAAGTGCAACTAAAAAGTTGTCTTCTAACAAAATGTTCCCTAATATATGCACTAAATCTTCAGGGGGGGAGCGGATTTTTAGAGTTGCTTTAATGTGCCTTTTTCTTCAAAAGTTTGAAAAGTTGGATTTCCCCATACTGAAAAATTAAAATTCCCATATAAAACTTCAAGTCGATTGCGGACTAGCTTACCGATTTTTTTAGAATTTTTAAATTTTGCAGGGCTTCATTTGGGTCCATTTGCAACCATTTGTGACTATTCGGGATTGTGTATTCGCAATTTTGCAAAAATCGACACGGCCTAGTGTAGCAGTAACCCTCACATATGGTACTCCTCTCATTGTCCAAGATCTCATTCTCCACTGATCAACTGCTCTTATTACCACCCAATGCATACGGGAGACTGGAGAGTACTACCCCTACACATTATAACCGCAAGCTAGCCATATAGTTGGATTGATATAGCTCTTCAGTTCTCGGTTAATTTCAAAGCAGGCTCAACGCGTGTGATCGAAAATAATTGATTCTCTTGCCTGACCGGTGTAGAACTTTGAATATTGGCAAATTGTTAAAGTGGTGCATTAATGTGAAGTGCTTATGTGGTGAAATTCATCTAACTTAACGCAAGGTAAAGGTGTTTAAAAGTTTGCGGATGCCTTGCTAATCCACTTTTCACCAGTCACAGATGTTCACCATCTTTTGCATAGGGCTCGGACGAGCAAATATGGAGTAGAGTGGAAATTATAATGAGATCGGTAAAAGTGTTTCTCAAATGCCTAAAACAACTCCCAAAGTGTGATGTGTTCCTGTGAGATGGTATTAAGTCATACTTGGTGTCTTTCTATTTGGCCTTTTCTTCATATCCAACTTCTGGGTGAGAAGACTGCCAGTGTCCTGGCGTGATCATGGCCCGAGGTGCTAGAGCTGGAGTGTCTGGCATCAGCTCAGTGGTGTCACTTCTGTCCGGACATGCATGTCGACCGGGATCGTCGCGGGATACACTGCAAAACTCTGACACCCATCCACATTCTAACAATAGATTACAACGTAGGTTAAGCAGCAATAAATCGTAAGTACTTAAATACACCATCATGTGAAATTTATGCTTTTATTTCGATTTGGATTCACCCGATTAATAATTCGTCAATGGTTCCACTAGTTCGAACCTCTCTTTAGGCTGATGCTGGTACGTGGGTAAGGGGACCAGTACCACCAGCTTCCTTTATTACCTAATTTGTCTCCGTCTCATGCGACCTTTCTAGTGGAAGGTGACAAGCTTTCTAAAGATTTTTCTCTAATGGTTGCTTTAGAAGAGATTATTGGCTTTCCGCCACTCCCGCGATTGGCCACCACCGCCAGCAACACGTTAACGCTGAGTACAAAAAGCGAGATTTCTTAAACGTGTTGTACAAAATACAACAGCGCGATCGCTCGAAGGTTAAGGGAATTCCCATGATTTCTTCACATTTCTTTAGATATTCTTCAAGACATTTCTTGGAGAAATTGCTCCAAGGATTTCATAATAAAGTTCAAGAAAAACCTCCAAGGATTCCTTCAGATTTTTTTTCTACAGAATCTTTCAGAGAATCTCATAAGGATACTTACAGAAAAACTGGGAGGCATTCATGCAGATATTTCTGAAGGAATTCACACAGTGATTTCATCAGAAATTCCTCCAATTGTACCTCTAGGGGATTTCTCCATAAGTTCATTTAAAAACATGTTAAGAATTTTCATTAGATTTTTCCAAGTTTTTTTTTCCAGAGATTTCCAGGTGTTTCTTCCTCGTGAAATTTCTTCTGAAAATCAATCTATGGATTCTTAAAATATTCCTGTTTTTTCAGGCATTCATTAAGAATTTTCTTCAGATTTTTTAAATTCCTTCTGGAATTTATTCAGCAAATATTTCGGAAACATCTTAAGAGACTTCTTCAATATTGCCAGAAGTACTTCAGAAATTTCGCCAGGGATGTCTTCAAAAGTTATTCCATGGATTCTTTCAGAAGTTGTTCCAGCAGTTTCTTCAGGAATTGCTTAAGCGGACCTTCAGAGATTCCTCCAGAAATTCATCCATGGGAATGAGCCTTGACTAACTTGCTCTGATTTTACCATGACTGCACTGGAAATCTAGTTTATAACATAACAAGTTATAGAAAAATATTATAACAGCATAACACAACATCATATAAACTTGATATAATTTTCAAGTCGAGATGGATATCCGACAATTTTTTTATAACATTGGTCATATTTATTGACTTTCTGACAGTCCGTATCCCGAGCAGAAGAAAATAACAAGTGAATAACATATCATGGTATATATCGTAAATACTACCATACCTTGATATGCCCTTCATAAGGTGGTAATAAGAGGCAAAATAAAAAAAAACGAATACCAAAACTTTTTATAAATAACACCTAGAAAATAATAAGTCTTGTTATTTCAATAATAAATGCATACCTAAAATTTCAAGTGCTGTATTTGTTATTCCAAAGTTATTGAATAATAAACAAATAACATTTCTTGTTATTAAATGTTCCATTTGTTCGATGACCTCATGATGTAATAGCAAATCATGTTCTTCGATTATTTTGAGCATGAGCATAGATGACCGCACAATTCGTAGTTGCTACTCCGTGATTGACCAGAGCAATCGAAATTGCACAGGGAACCAATGAATAGGGCTTGGGACTAGCTTACGATTCTCATGTTCTTCGATTATTTTCAAGCTAAACCAACAAATACTACATCAATACCAAACTCTGCTCAAATACCTCCAACAGTTATTGTGATGTTCTCAAAACATTTCGTAGAATAACGCAGCAATAACAAATTTAGGTATTAAGGCACATGTTGCTCTTCGCATGGTATTTGTAAGATATGCCCTTCTGCTCGGGATAAATTGAACAAGATTATGATCAGGGTTTGTACAAAGCTTTTGACATCCTCTTGAAATTGTTCCACACGTTTGTTCTAGTATTCTTTCTAGGTTTTTGCTCTAGAATTTCTCCAGGGATTCATATAAAAAATTGCTTCAGTGATTCCTTCAGGCGGTTTTTCTGCGGTTGATTCCACATTTCAGGCATTTGTCCTGAACTTTCTGAACTTCTGGAATGAATCCAGAAGTTCTTTCAGTGATTTTTCTAAGAATCCCTTCTGGCATTCCTGTGAATACATATCTTCCCGATTTTTCACAGATTTTCATCTGGAATCCTTCAAGGATTTACTTCAGGGATTACTCTTGGAGAACTGAAATTATATCATCTTTTATTATTTCTAAAAGATGTCGTAATTTTGTTATAATCTTGTTATGTGCCACTGATCGGGATAGATACCAAACAGCTACCTTACAAGCCTGTGTTCGAAAGAGATTTGGATAGCACAAATTGTTGTTGATTCAATCTCATCGTTGTAAAGATGTTGAAATAAAAAAAAATAGAGATGAATGCACTCACGATCAATCGTAGTATTTTCTGATAGTGTTGTTCCTTGATAATTACCTGGAAATAGAAAGAAAGCAAAGCAAATATTAGTACTAGCTTAAAATAATTTTACTCGTTCTAATTATGTAGTGAAATATTTATATAGTCTCAAAAGTTAAAAAAAAAACTGGACTTGTACAGCTAGAAGCCCGACTAGAAAATTCCAACAATAATTGAACATAATTATAACAAACCACGATATGTATAACCCATTGTTATATATTCATGTTTAATTGTTTCAAAACACTGTAACTCAAATATATCACATTATGTTATACATTTTGTTTGATTACTTATTAAATTACAATTAAGTTTTGATTTGTCGACACTTAGAAAATAATGTCACAAAATTGTATCAAATTTTGATAGAAACTAGTAATGATAAAATTAAGATTCATATCAGATTTTGTTATAATTTTGATCTCAGTATAACAAAATTGGTTATTATCTAGCTCAGACCAGTATACTTTTTGTTACAATTTTACTTATTTTAACATCATCCTGCATCTAGTAACATAACGAGTTATAGTAAAATATTATAACATCATAACAAAATATGATATGAACTTTATATAAGCTTCTAGTCTGCAGATGTATCAGCCCTTGGCTGAAAGACTCAATAATACTATTATAATATTAATAATATCTTAAAAAATACACAAATAATAAAACCTGTGGGGTCAAATTAAATTGACACAAATAAAAACCAAATTTATATATTCATTCAAATATTACGTAACCCAATGAGGGGAGGGAGGGGGTCTAGCACTGTGTTACACTTCATACAAAATTTCAAAATCTTCCATACAAAAACTGTTACGTGGGGGAGGGAGGGGGTCTAAAATTGTCATATTTTGCGTTACGTAATATTTGAATGAACCCTAATTCTGCTACAAAAACCTGCAAAGCATCCCCATGATCGAGGAGTATATTAACATCTGCTTTTAAACAAAAACTTTTGTTATAAACTTGTTCAAATTCATAAAAAAATTCAAGTCGGGATAACTGTTTTCAAACTGACAAAATAAGTTGATACCCAACTAGATGGGAAAAACAAAATTATTACAGGTCGTATTATTATTTTGTTACAATGACTTTTGTAACAACGGTTGTTATAAAACATGTATCGTTAGTAGTTAAAATAACAAAATTTCTAACAAAACTCATTCTAATTAAAGCAAAAATATAACAAGTGGAGATATAATCATAACAAGATTATATCAAATTTTGTAAGACTAAACTTGCGAAATCATAACAAAATTATAACAAGTTCTGTTATATATTTTAGAACTATTGTGTTACTAGTTTTGTTATAAATCTCTTCGCTCGAGTGACTAAAATAACAAAAATTATCAATCATTTTCGCGACAACACAAAAAACATTTTGAAATAATTTTGTTATAAAAACTATAACAAAGATTGCAATAAACGTGATGCGAATATATGTTAGAGGCAATTATATTATAACGCATAATATAACAAATGTTGTTATACATCTGTTTGAATGAATGAAACAAGTTTTGTTATAATTTAGTCACTAAAATTATGACAAACGCTAATATAATTATGTTATGGATATTCACATGGAAAAAAATTATAACAGAATTATATCAGCTATTGTTATTTCTAACAACAGCTGTCATAATTTTGCTACGATTTTGATATGTGCTTCTGGTCGGGTAATAATTAGTAAACATCAAAAAACACAAAACAAAAACTTCTTCTGGACAGAACGCTTAACACGAACAAAACCTCCAAAACCCAGGTACGACTCTACAACAAACAACAAACAAAACGCACGCGCCCGTT